>NW_009954107.1:994169-1049032 GCF_000747805.2 Chaetura pelagica | reverse complement strand
AGCCCCGGAGCCGCTCGCCGCACCGCTGAAACCGCTGCGTTTCCAGGGTCTGCAACCAGCCGTGCCATGCCTACCGTCCCGGAGCCGCGCGCCACTTCTTTTTGTGTGTGTGGGGGGGGGGCGACCTGCGCTTGGGAGTGCCCACAGCTGATCTGCACCACCGTGTGGTGAGACAATTCCGGCTACCCCAGCTTATAGGGGAAAGTACAAATCGCGACCCTATATGGGAACTTCATCGGGCATATCCCTCCCCCTCCTTCCCTCACTTAAATAAGTAAATAAGATGTGTAACTAAGGTGTACCCATATATGTTTAATGTGTTGTAATCACTCCTTTTGAACCTCCTGCCCCAAATTGCTTTGTTTTCCCCACAATAAACCGTGCATTTCGTAAATTCTAATTGGGGATTGGCTGCTGTTATTGGAAATATTAGTAAGCACTGAGCAAGTTATTCACTCGAAAAAGTCAGGGCATAAGCCCCTGTCTCGTCTGTGTGAGGCGATACCCACGTGTGGATCTCTCAGCAAATCCTGATAAGTTAATACACTCCAATAAGGAGATATAATAGGTCACGGATCGTGACAGTGCCCAATCAGAGGATGCTTTCTGCCTGCACTTCTATAATTTTTTAAGAAGTAGCAATGAGTGAATTACAGAATAGCAGAATTACAATGGACTCACTAGAAAACATTAACATTATTAGAAAAATTAGTTTAAACTATCTATCAAAATAGTAAATTAAAATAAACAGCTTATAAAGTGAGTAAATAATATAAAACCCAGGATAAAAGTATTCTTATGCAACTCATCAGTTAAAAGGATTACAGCTTGTATAGAAGTTTTGCTGTGAACTGTTTTTACTCTATCAGAAATGCCAATATTATATGATATATGATATATCTATGATATAAATGTTCTGTACTCGAATTTCTGCTTAGAAAAAAACATACATAGAGGCCAGGTCATTTTTACATTATATTAGAGGCTCAAGATTATTCTGCTGTCCTCAGCTGGAAAAAGCAGGTGGATCTGAGCTTCATAATGTAGGCATGTGTGTTTAGCCACAGGTGATGGAACTTATCTAATTATGTATCCAAACCTGTATGCTTTCCACAAAGAGTTGAACAGCAACAAATGCCTGCCTCTAAACACAGTGGTTAAAATCTCCTCCTGGGATGTGGGAGACCTACATTCAAGATCCTATTCCAAATCACACAAAACCTTCCACCCTCAGCAGACTTTCCTTCTAACCACAAGCTGTTCCACTCATTTTAATTTCCTTATTTAATGAGCTTAACTTCATAAAGATCTTCTCAAGTAAGGTAGAAAAATAATGAAATATGTATGGGAATGCTGTAGGTAATTGATCTGCACTATACTGCATGTTTGCTGATAAATTCCATTCCGTAAGGTGAATTGTGACAGACATGGTTAAAAATTGTCAGATTGAGGAAAGGAAAACACCAGTCTTTGTAAGAAAGTAAGAGCCAGGAAAAGCAAGGCTCCTTGTTGGACCCTGCATGTCTTTTGACAGCCTGACTCTTGTTCCTGTACGTTACTGGTATTACATTGAAGAGGCATGTATGACAGTACTGTCATCTTTAAGCATTTCAAAACATGTATTTGAGGGATTTTTTAAATTATTCAGAAATGTCAGATGACAGAATCTGGTATCTGTTGTCATCAGATGCCAACTAGAAATGTATAACGATGTAAAACTTCTTACAACTAAATTAGGGGTTTCTTTTAGGTTCAGGCACCCCTTTATTCCCTTTACTGATGCAAAATAAATATATTGAATGCTTCTTCTATTTCATCCTGTAAAGGGTGAAAATGAAAATACCAAACCTACCAATTTTGAACAATCACGTGAAGAAAAAAGAAAGAATAAGAATTCTAATTTAATAACAAAATATTTAGCCATTGTTTCTAGCCATTTTTCTCTCCTACTTCTTGGAAATTCTTATTGCAAGAGTCTTAATTGAATACAGGCTACAGTTTGCAGCGATATGTTTGTAAATTGGCCACTTGAGAGAGGCACTGGAAGTATTAAAAATATTGAAGAGGAAATACAGTGTTCTGGTGAGTAGCCCTGGGTTTAATTAAAACGATCTTTAGATCCTTGTCAGAAGCTAAAAAACTTGGATGACTTTTCAAGCAACTATTTTTTTGGAGTTTACACAGCAGACATTCTCCTCTTCCAAAACAAATTGAGAGAGGCATTTCTTCATGTTAAACCCACCGTACAAACTCTGAATACACTCAATGTTTAAAAGGTGCAATACACCTACCACCTGCCGAGGTCTCTAGGTGCTAGCTTAGATCTTCTGAAAGTCCCATTTTTAGGCACTAGGTCATCTCTAATTATGGGAGCAGAGTAATTTTTCTTTGAAGGATTTAATATTCAAATTCAACTACTTAGGACATGCTTTGGAAAGCAAAATGTGCTATTGCACATTTCTTTGCAATATAAACAAATACAAAATTTCTGAGTAGAAACATGTTTCAATTCTACTCTTTTCACTTCTCTTGAGACCACTCTTTGCAAACATTTCCAAAGTAAGCTGGGCTGGGGTGGAGCACTGCAGGAAGCCACCTGCACATCAACCTTGCATATTGGTTATATTTCCAAAGCAACATAGTTGACCTCTACAAAACCAACTGGCCTGCTTCCTAAGCAGTAATAAAGAAAATTTTGAGCTTTAGAGTAGTATTTCTGTAGCTGTGATGGTTTTAGATTATAAAACATAAGAAGTCTGAGATATAACATCTTTCATAGATTACGTGGTCTGCCCTCTGGTCTTTGGTCCTTTATGATTGTGTATTTTCAAACTTTCTCTGTAATCATGAGTGAAACAGGTTGTCAATTTACATCTTTTTAAGGAAAGCTGAAGTTCTCAAGTAACTCATAACTAAGAAAGAAGCATGAAATTCCAGCTAAAAATCACATTAACATAACCTTCATGCTAAGTGACTATTTCCCATGTATGTCAATTTGCCACATACAAAAATCTAATAAGTTTTAAAATAAAAGATTTGTAAAGGTTTTTGTCTTTATTTTTCCCTTTTATTTGTCCAACTACAAAACTCATGCACCATCTTGAAGTTCCCTCTCTCACTCCATCTTTTGATCATACCTACTTCTGCAACAGTGAGGACCAGGCTTGAAATTAGAACTGAGTTTGGTTTTGTGATTCAGTTCCTTGGGGATAACCAGGTATAGTTGGTGAATAGGAATTAACTTACTCACTACTTTCCATCTACTACTGATGGTACTCTGATGGCTTTTTATATGAAAAAATTCTGTGTACTGCAAAGAATGCATGTCACTCAACAAATACATCTTCTTTCTCTCAGGCTTTGGAGTCAATGAAAAAAGAATTTGTTCCAATCTAAAAAACAGAATTCAACTGCCTATCACAGGTACCCAACTCAAGCTTTCTGAGTTTCCAGTGAAGCTTTTAGATGGATTTTTTTTTAATGTACAATGAAAATAAAATAGGAAAATAGGCTCTAGAAAGAGTTGTTATTGAAATCAGTCTCTCCTTTCAACTTGAAAGTAGGGCAACAATAGAAGCACAAGAACCCTTGTAATCTGTTGGCATCAAAGATATCTCTTGAAGCAGAACTGGTGCACAGCCAGGAATTAAAACTTCTCAGATCATGGGGAGAAGAAATGTTGAGAATTCCGAACTCAATGATGGAATAAAACTGAAAGAAGTACAGAGCATTATCCTTACAAACGTCCACATACTGTGCTTGGGAAAAAAACAAAACAAAACAAAAAACTACAGTCCAGGAACACACACTTACAGTGAAATAACAGTTCTATTTCGGATCTTCACCATCAATTTTTTTGGTCATAATTATTCTACCCTTCACGTGCAGGAAGAGAAATTCTCACCAAGTCCTCCTATATTCAAACGTCTTTCTGCCTCCTGGAAAAATGCTTGCATTACTAAGCCATATGTAAAAAGGCAAACAACCCTAGAGTATACAATATGCAGAAGAAGAGAGCTCAGCAATGCAGCAGAATAACTAATGGGATTGAGCTGCAAGGTCTGGTTCATGCTTGAATACCACTCTTGCCATGGCCAGTACATCATCAAGGCCTGAACTCCCTGCCTTTCTTTCAACACCATTGATGGGTTGAATCTAATTGAGTAGACATCTGATGGCACTTGAAATGTCCAAAGATATTCTATGAGTACTTCAGCTGCCAGTCTAGGATAATCAGGAGTTTGGATGCAAAGAAACCCTGTGTCCTGTCCACCAGTTGGTGCCATAGATACTTTACAGCTGTATTAGGTTAGCCCTGCTCAACTTGCTGTTTGCTATGACTCCTAGCCACTGGGTTCTCACATCCCCCAGGTACCATAGCTAGTATGAAGGAAGCTTGTTGTGGTTTATATGTTATGTTTTTAAACATGAAAACATAGAAATGAAGTATTACACACTGAGGATTAACACAGTTGACCCATTGTGTGGAATTCATTTGCAGGACACGAGAACAAGGTTTATTTCAATATTAGGGTCCCCTTAAAACTGCCCTCAGTGAAACTCTAAGAACACATGAGTGTTTATGAATCTTCGATAATTTTATTCCACAAATGCATAAAAAATTTTACAAGTCAGTAATGAGACTATGAAGAATAATTTAGAAATGGAATATTTTGAAGTCTAAGAACACATGTAATTAAAGATTCCCATAGTCTATCTCAATTCATCCAGACTTTTGTTTTGAAATTTCCAAGTTGCCTGATTATTTCATTGGAATTGTATTTTATGCAAAGGTCACAGGGAAGGCCCTTTTCAGTATAAGCTATTTTTTCCTGTCTTAAAGACAGAAAACATGCAAAGCCTCCAGGAAATTATAGAAACATTCAGTGTTCATTCAGACATTCAGCATCTAAATGGGAACACCTAAAGCCTTTGTTTCTGTAAGTTCAGAACTTCAAATTTGCTTTTGACAGACATAAAATATGTAATTTGTCCTGTGCTATAGTATAATACTGGGGAAATGAAATAAGCTAGCCACTTGGGCTAGCCACAGTACAAAAAAAACTCTAAGAAAATAAGACCATTCTTATCCAAAAGTACACTGTAAACATAAGACAAAAGAATAAAGGCAGAGGACAAATTGGACAATGATACAATATTGCTTATTATGGTAATTAGTGTTCCTAGCACACTAACTGCCTAACTTTGATCTAGCTTCTAGTTTTCCTTCTGTATTATCTTCAATGATGCTATGAATATATTCTCTTTTGAGTAATATAAGCCTTGTTTTTAAAATATCTTCCTTTAGATCAGTTGAAAGAAAAATGGTCTTTTAGTTTAGTATGTCCCCAACTTCAGAACTTAATTTTTTTAAATAAATGCACTTATCTTTCTTTTGATTTTGTCTGCTTTCCCACTCCCACCATAGGACAAAATCAAGAATTTCCCTATCACTAGAAAAGAGCAGTTTCGGCTGATTCTGAAATGTCTCAACCCAACAGTCCTTAGAAGAGAAAACTGACAGATAAAATCTCGGGCCACATATGGTTTGCTGTGATTTGTTGTGATTTCTAATATGAAAAGAAAAGGAAAAGAAAAGGAAAAGAAAAGGGAAAGAAAAGAAAAATTGAAAAGAAAAGAAAAGAAAAGAAAAGAAAAGAAAAGAAAAGAAAAGAAAAGAAAAGAAAAGAAAAGAAAAGAAAAGAAAAGAAAAGAAAAGAAAAGAAAAGAAAAGAAAAGAAAAGAAAAGAAAAGAAAAGAAAAGAAAAGAAAAGAAAAGAAAAGAAAAGAAAAGAAAAGAAAAGAAAAGAAAAGAAAAGAAAAGAAAAGAAAAGAAAAGAAAAGAAAAGAAAAGAAAAGAAAAGAAAAGAAAAGAAAAGAAAAGAAAAGAAAAGAAAAGAAAAGAAAAGAAAAGAAAAGAAAAGAAAAGAAAAGAAAAGAAAAGAAAAGAAAAGAAAAGAAAAGAAAAGAAAAGAAAAGAAAAGAAAAGAAAAGAAAAGAAAAGAAAAGAAAAGAAAAGAAAAGAAAAGAAAAGAAAAGAAAAGAAAAGAAAAGAAAAGAAAAGAAAAGAAAAGAAAAGAAAAGAAAAGAAAAGAAAAGAAAAGAAAAGAAAAGAAAAGAAAAGAAAAGAGAAGAGAAGAGAAGAGAAGAGAAGAGAAGAGAAGAGAAGAGAAGAGAAGAGAAGAGAAGAGAAGAGAAGAGAAGAGAAGAGAAGAGAAGAGAAGAGAAGAGAGGAGAAGAGAAGAGAAGAGAAGAGAAGAGAGGAGAAGAGAAGAGAAGAGAAGAGAAGAGAAGAGAAGAGAAGAGAAGAGAAGAGAAGAGAAGGAAAGGATAGATTCTTGTACTTAAATTAACCACCAAGCCTGATTAGGATTGCAGTCTCCTAGAAGAAATGTGCTCCTTAAAATAACACAATTCCATTCATGACACTAAATGTATTGAAATGTCAATCAAACAAGAAGCCCTCAGGCCAAAAGTATGGAAAGATGAAATTACAATTATAAGCAAAACCATAAAGTTTAACATCTTTTCCATCTTTCAATAACTGCATGAGATAAATGGAAAGCCAGCTCTTCACAGGAAAAAAAAACCCAACCAAACAAAAACAAAGCAGCAAGTTATTTTTTTAATATGACACAAGTATTGCCAGTTTAAAGCTGGTAGAAGAATTACCAGTTGTAAAATTTTGAAGTAGGTTAGAATTTTTTTTTAAATAGTGCCTTGTCAAAAGAAAGTACATTTTCTGAATGAGAGTGCAATATTTTTTCCTAACCAAATAAAATTGCATCTGTTGCAAGCAAAGTGTTTTAAAGTAACAGGTTACATTGACTTTATGTAATATTGTGAGTACACTGTCTCAAGCAGTCACCAGCTTTCTGTGTTCATTTGTCTGGTGGTTTCTTTTTTATTTAAAATAGACATACAGAGATGGAGGGAACAAAATTGGATAGATGAGCTCTGTGTATGAACCTTGTACTACATAGGGATTTCTGTCACTCTGCACTGTACGGTTTTTTATGATATCTGCACTGAAAATGAGGTTTTATCTCCTCCCTGCTCTCTTGGACTGACTGTTCAAACTTCAACCTAAGCAGATTTCCACAGATCTTTTCAGTCAGCCTCTGACCAGTCAGGGGGTATGGAGAGGGTATCTGAATCAATATTTCCCAATGACCTTTTATTTTTCCAGGAGAATAATCACATTCCTATGTTACTAGGAAGTTTTCTCTCTCTGCCAAATAACCTTTCCCATCTTCCCCTAGGCCCTATCTATACTATTCTCTCTCTCCCTCTCCCACACAATTTCTTCTTTTATTGCTGTCAGCCTTTTTTGACTCTTCAAGTTCCTTCTTCCTTCTCTCCCTCACACGAGTAAAATTTGCTGGCCTCTAATTTTATTAGCCAGCTACCTTAACAAAATTAATGTGAAGACTGAGAGCAAACTTTGAGAAAAAAGATCTTTGAGATCTTAAATGAACTCTCACATAAGAAAGGCAGTAAGATTTTAATATGTGGTGAGCAGCTATGAAAATAATGCTGATGCAGTGCTCATATTCTGCCTTGATTTCTCATTTTATTAACCTCATAAGATTTCACAGAATTACTTGGCCCTGTAGGAAAAAGTTCATATTTGAATGATAATTCGAAGGACAAGAATCCAGATGTGTGTCTAAATATAATTGATGTTGTGACTGTGTATATTTTCATGGAAAACTAGAGGGGTTTTACAACTTTTGTATAAGTAGAGTACTTAAGATTCTCTATCTGTTTTGTAAATAGCATTTTTCACATTGCCTTTACAGGCAGACAAGATGACAGATGCTTGGATCATGACTGTGTGAACTGCAACTGCAAGTGGCATGTCAATTTGGGTAACAACTTATAATCCTTGCTTTAAATAAGGCAAGTAGGAATGGTGCTAACAGATGTATTCCGTAGAATTTTTCTCAATCCGAATAACTTAAACTCAGATTTACATATTTAGGGCTATTTTGGCTACAGTTCTGACATTGCAATTCCAGGCATCTGCTGTTTTGCATAAAGATCTTTGTATGTTATCTGATGTAGACTGAAATGGCAGCTTTACTAATAAAACAGGTTGCCCACAGGGGTAGTAAAAGCCCCATCTCTGGAAACATTCAAGGTCAGGTTGGATGGGGTTCTGAGCAACCTGACCTAGTTGACGATGTCCCTGATCACTGAAGGGAGGCTGGACTACATGACCCTTAAAGGTCCCTTCCAAACCAAACTGTTCTATAATTCTAAGACAACAGAGTTTGTTGAGAAGCTGGGAAGTTTGACTTGTCTCCCTTGGCTCAATTTCATATAGACCAAGCTCTCCAACGGCTCAAGAGATTCCAGCAAAGTTACTCTCCAGCTAACTATGCCTCATGACTCCTCTAACATCTGCTGCTTTGCATAGCCTGTACATCTTACTACTGTCTCTTTTGCTAAGGGGTGTATGAAAATTATTATCCCTGAAGCTCAGCAAATTTTTCTGTAGTCATGAAGGTGTATTTAATAAAAGCCATAGGTCCTTTCCATTGCACACTTTCTCTAATCCTTTTATTCTGCTTAATGTTCTATTCTAAAGTATTCATCTCCAGAAGCAGTAAATAGAATTAATCCCCTAGTATTTTATTAGACATTTAGCAGTAAATGAAAATACCAAGTAAATCAGCCCTTAATGGTAGACAACAAAATGTTGTTTTCTGTTCAGCTATTAAGTCTGCGCTGCAAAACTGCAAGTATTTCTTAACCACATTTTTAGAGAGTACTTCTTGGGAAAGGTGGCAACCTCAAAAGCATGGAAACATGTAGAAAGGTGTACAGTATGGAACTCTTTAATTTTTTTAAAAAGGAAAAAACCCAAAAAAGCAAGACCTGGAGCTGTTCAGTCTTGTGAAGAGAAGACTAAGAGAATAGGAGACCTTATTAATGTCTACAAATATCTGAAGGGTGGATGTCAAGAATGGGCCAATCTCTTTTCAGTGGTGTTGCTTTGTGATAGGACAAGGGGAAACAGCACTAAGTTGCAACACAGGAAGTTCCACTTCAATATGAGGAAAAACTTCTTTACTGTGAGTCTGATGGAGCACTGGAACAGACTACCCAAATTGGTTGTGGAGTCTCCTTCTCTGGATACTTTCAAGATCCATCTGGACACTTTCCTGTGTGATCTGCCCTAGGTGTTCAAGCTGCAGCAGGGTGGTTGGACCTCATGATCTTCAGAGGTCACTTCCAGCCCCTGTGACTCTATGATTCAAGGATTCAATGGAAACAGATAGTATCTTACAATACTGTAGCTTGGGAAATAAGTAATCTAACTACCAGGTCCCTGTGAAGATAGGATTTTAATCTATCGTTTCAGAGCTGAATTAATCCTTTGTATTATTCTGCAAAGGAAGGTGGTGAGTTTGGCTCCTATTCAGATTCATTTAAGAGGAAAAAATAATTACCAGTAAATGCTATATCCAAATATTTGAGACATGGAAAGTGTCTTCTTAGATAATCACTCATAAAATCAAAATCTCATGATAGCAACATATAAAATATCTGCTCTTTTTGCAAGCTCGTATGTACTTTTTTTAGTCTGTAAAAGAGCACTTATATTTAAAAAGCTTTACTTCATATTAATGCAATTATTAAAAATTACTTTGCCCCTTGGCTTTCAAATTCAAACAGTTTCAACATTTCTGAGTTACAGTCACAGTTTATGTTTGTGGATTATACTTTGTCAGTGATATTTACATCTATACTATCCTTGAACAACATCAGCTCAAAAGAGCAGAGCAAACTTCACAGTAAGCTTTAATAATTCAAGTAAATGCAAGAAAAACAAACCAAACCAAACAAAAAAACCTCAATGAGTCATAATTCCATTGAATATGAGGGGTCTTTTATCTCTCAGTGGCTTGTTTTTCAGCAAATTATTCAGGACAACAATATTCTGAAAGGTGCTTCTGGTGTTAGATCCAGATAAAATTTCAAAACCATATGGACAAACAGACACCTGCAATGCCACTGGCTCTTTTTCTTCTACTGTCAAACAATACCTTAAATATAGCAAGGTCTATTTAACATCTCACTGTTAGTGTGGTCATTCAGCATATTAAACAAGATTATAATTTCATTGCTGGTGAAGGCATTGAGCTGTATATATCAAATGTGTCATGAGCTTGGAATACAGTTCACTCTGTGGGACAACAAAATGTTGTGGGTTTATGCTTAAACTGACAAATATACAAGCTTAAGCTCAGAACTTCAACTGAAATTTCACAATAAGAGTTAGGGTCAACTATAGATAATTTCATTTTTCACCCCTATTACTGATTATTATAATATTGATGGGCATACACATGGGCACAAAATAGTTGCTACCTACTAATTCTCCCAGTCTCCTAGGGTGTTATGTATTTACTCCTTTTTTCAAATAAACAAATTCTCATCTTCAAAACAAGATTCAGATTTTTTTAAAGGCATCTTTATCAGCACTGGTTTATCCAACATGTCAGAGAGAGCAGCCGAATTGGAACATATGTCAAACTTATGGGTTGGGAAATTTCACTTCCAGCAGTTGTAGCTGATATTTCTCTGCTATATGACCACCCTGAAAAGTCAAGGAAACATCACTGGTTTTGTTGCATTCGGTTCACATTTACTACCTTGAGGACTATGACTATATATTTTTAAATATAAGATGATTGTTTGCTCAGGCTAGGCTAAGCACTTGAGCAAATTTGATCCTGATGTTTTCACTTATGTTTGTAAATAATATCAAGTCTAAATGCTTCTCTAGTGCATTATTCTTTGAAGATGTGTAAAAACAAATGTTATAGCTAGTTAGACCGTCAGTTATTTTTATCTACAGCAATGAATCCACAGATAAAGATGCAGGGTTGAGAATACCTTCTCAGGTAGAGCTGGGACACCACTAGGTCAAGGGGAGTCCTCTCCAGTAATACAGGACCAGAAAGCAGTCTTCAAGTTTGTAGGCTTAAACTATCTATTCACTCATCAACACGTCAGTTAAAAACTCTTCACCTGCCCCATTCTGTCAAGGAATGTTTAGACACTAATGAGCAGCCTTAGCAGCTAAGGAAACAGTGATCATATGGGAAAGTATGTTGCTACAAAAATTACAATAATTTTTTTTAATACTTCAGTTTCCAGAGCAGAGATGTAGATTTTTTAAAGAAGTAGGAATTAAATTAAACAATTAATAGGCACCATCTCATCTATAATCCCAACATATTATTTCTGCTTCTATACGTTTGCAGCTCAGCAACTCTCAACAACACTAGCTGAAACTGGCTTTTGGAACTAAATTGTTATTGCAGAGCCAATGGAATACTCATCAGTTTCTCAGACTGAAAAAAATACCTCTCAAATAAGGGAAAATGCTGCAACAAATTGATTTTTATTTTTATTTTTAAACCCAGTCAAGTGCTCGGTAGTCTAAAAAACAGACTTCATAAATCAAGACACTTCAGTTAAGGTTATGTTCTCTTGACTGCAATATGGTTTATATCTACAAGCATGGAAGTTAATACAAGCATCTCAGTGGTAGGTTGAAAAATTAAGACAGTTTTGGAAGATAATTATACTTATTTCTCCCTTTACTTTACAAAGTAATCAAGAATACACAGATTGTACTTTTGAAGGTATTGCATGCCAGACTAGCTGTATTAATAGAGGCCTCTGCTTTTATTGAATTATTTATCTATTTGTTTAAGGCAAACAGTGATGCAGAATTGCTTGTTTTTTAACTTTATTTTATAACCAAGTGTTCAGTGAACAATTATGTACACTGAATTACAAAATACTGCATAAAAAAGCAAGGACCAAGGAGAGAGTTCCTATGTAGCATAAAGTTATAACTTTGCTTTAATATTGAGTGGAGATTACCTAATGCTTATCCAAACATCTGCATTTCTCCAAACTGGGATGTCTGATTAAACATTTACCACAGGTATATTGAAGAGCTTTCAGGAAAATAGATATAATTCATGCAGTTCTGGACTATAACTTATTACAAGGTATATCTCCTAACTGAAAGTCCCACATCTTGGAATGACATAAATAATTAACTATAAGAGGAGGCCAGGATAAGAAATAAATACAACTAGTTGTGTTACCTCCTCTTCAATTTGCTCTTAATTACATGAACTGCTTTGCTTATCTCTTATATTCCATCTCTTCATCAGATAGATATTCAGTACTGAATATTAATGGAAGAGGAAACAGAGAAGTGATGCAATAGGGTTTCTTATAGAAAAGAGAGTCCTGGATATTTTGGTTTTTATAGATGTGTCATACCTCAGCACCTGTAAAATCTCTGCCCATAAATATTGTCATGACTAAAATAGCTGCAAGACTGAAAAAAATACTTAATTAGGAGAGTAAATATTAAAAGAACACTTTGTGCTTGATTCTGAATTTTAAAATTGCATGACTGTTTTCCACATCTCCCTAAGATAAATATCTGCATGCTTTGACCATACTTCTGTTCATATATTTGGCTAAATCTACTTTTTTTTTTGCCTTTCAGTTAATAAGTTCCTCAGGTTTTTCCATTTTTCTCCACAGCTCTGGAAACCTGCTTAAAAATCAGTGTCAAGTAGCCCAATACCAGATTTATTTATTTTTTTTTATATTGAATGAAATTTAGAAGGGATTGCATATCAGAATGAGTAGTTCAGCTGCTCCATCCTTGAGGCCTTGTAGAAATCTTAAATAGGCACCACCTCGATCTGCCAATTTGTTGCTGTTCCTGTTGTCAGTTTGCTCTGTTTTTCAGTTTGTTCTGCCAGTGTTTTGGATTGAGGTGAATCCTCTGATGGATTGCCCATGGGGAGGAATTCCAGCAAACTCAAGCTAGTCCACAGATGGATGCCAAAACATCACCTGGTTTTCTTGTTGTATCTGTAACTCAACTCCTCTAAAGACTTTCTCAAAAGCATCTTGCTTCTGCTGCATCTGTGAAAGGGACTTATTACCAGTTTTCATGCTTTCTGTAAGTGGCTCCTCAAACTTCTTTTGGCATACTTTATTTTATATTTACATTTGGTCTGTCATGGTTCATGGTATTTTCTGCTTCTCCACCTGGACTTTAACTTCAGTTTTTTGAGGGGTTTCTTTTTAATCTTCTACTCAATTGGTTAGCAATTCTGGCTCATTTTGGTTCCTCTAAAGGCCTCACTTTCCTACCATTTTTACTAGTACAGCTGAAAGAAATTTTTGTGAATACTGTGAATGTTAATACACTGTTTTATACATTTAACATAAACATGTTCTGTTTCCTTCAAATCATGCTTTGAAACATTTGAAATTAAATTCTAACAAGTAATATTTCCCTGTCAAAGGAGAGTCACAGAGTCCAGCGAAAACACATCACAATTCTTTATTTATATCTACAACTAGGAATTTCATCCAAAGAATGCAATGTTGTTAGAGAGATTATGTTTCAGCAAATAGGCTTCTTCACAGCATGGGGAGTCAAAGGAAGTGTGTTCTAAAACACAGCCAGGGTATAAATACTGTAAAAGCCTGAAGATATGGAGGTGCAGATCAACAGGTAGATGGATATGACCTAGGTACCTGAACAAGACTCCTAATTTTATGTGTTAGAAAAATCTCATATCTAGCACCCTAAGGTATTGCAACCAGTGAGTCAGACCATTCAGACTGCTCAAATAGTAGCCAGTAAGGCAGCTGAGAGCCTGTCTAGTAAAATCCCTCACTTTTTTTTTTTTTTTACTGTAAAAGTTACTATAAAAACAAAGCAGTTATTTTCTTTCTTCTTGGAAGCAGCTCTTTTTTCAAAGTAATGCTGCAACTCATTGCACTGTCATTTACTCTGCCAGTATCTAGTCATCTGTTAAAGTCTGAATTTCTCTCTTCCTCAAAATATTCCAGTTATACCTGCATATTAAACCCAATCCTATTTTCTATTGTAATAACTGACAAGGGGTATATACATGTGGACATTATGAAAGGCAACTGCTAGGTGTAAGCATGCTTCATGCTCCACAATTTATCAGAACATTTTTGAAAGGATTTGGTTTTGTACTACCCACAAGACTGACCATAGAGACATAGTCTGGATGCTGCAGCTTTTATTTTGGAGAAACTCTAATTATTTTTTTTTTAGAAAAAAAAAAACAAAACAAAAAACACAAAAAAGTCTATCACATTTGCTTTGTTAAATAGCAGCTAAGTCAGGAGTTTAATTTTTTCCTATAGATGAGAAAATTCTAAATAGAAAAGCAAAACGTTTACCCCCGAGTAGTAGGCAATAAAATGCAATTTGAAGTTAAATTACAATGACAGGGGAAAAGAATAGTGATTTTATTGGCAAAGTCATGGTTTTAAATTGCCTACAGTAGCTGCTACCACTTTGCAATACTTTTTTTTTTTTTTTCTTTCATTAAATGAGGATTGGAGAAATTATGCATGGATTTTAGAAATAACGAAGTTCAACATGTCATCAAAAACAGTTTAGGTTTTAACTCTTCTACTTTAGCATTGCTTACTCTTCTGATATAGTATCATTTGTCGTTGCCTTAGATATGCAAAAATATGTTGGTCTGAAAACAGCTACCTATTTGCAGGTGGGGCTGTTACTCTAGGAAAGATCTCTGGTGTTAGGGCTGCTCCACTGAACATGGTCACTGACTGCTGGACCTCTTGGCTCTCCTGCTGAGCAGAAGTCCACCCTATTGCTTCATTGGTCTGCTTTCCTTGGTCTTTCTTCCTGAGGCAAGGATATAGTATAAAAAATGTAATCAGGAGGCACATCCAAACAGAGGAAGGATGTTTGGTAGCCATTTACTTCCTGAGGGCTTTCCCCCCCTTACTGAGAAGAGTGTTGCTGTCATGTAAGCAACCTGTGGGGACCTGGGAAAGTGTTAATGGTGTTGCCAGTAAAGATAAAAGTCCCTGTGACATATTTATTTCTTTTGTGTTCCTAAGTAATGTGCTGATCGCTTCCTTTTTTTTTGTTTACTGACAGAGGGATGCTCGAAGAATGTTAGGTGCAACAAGCTAGGAACAAATAGACTCAGAAGCAAGTAAATGCTGGTTTTCATTGCCTGCCATATGAATTTGTTTATGAACTTGAATGTTATCCTAATGTTATACAGAACAGGTATCTAAAGTTTGCACGTGATAAGGTCAGGACTCAGGCTTTCTCATGATCTCAGGGACAAGTGTTTCAGATCAACCAATTATGGATTTTTAAATGTTTTCTTATCCAAATAACTGCTACATCTGTTATTTCTGCAACATAATTTGTTAGGTAACATCTACTTTCTGCTTCCCATTATTTGGGAGTTGCATTAAAAATTCTACTTCCTATCCAGTGTGCTCCAGTCCACACGAGTTTTGATCATATGAAGTCATACAATGCAAACACATTTGTTAGACAAATACTTAAGAGACTTTTCTTGTTGTTTAGCCCCCTTTAACATGATTTTAATTTGTGTGATTTTATGAAAATGAACAGGGAAAAATTAAGCCCATCAAGTGACTTAATACTGCCCTATATATTAGGCAAAAACAGAGACAGATCTTTTAGATGCCCAGCTGCTTCAAGAGACTACACAGAGCTAGTCAACCAATACTGGGCAATTTTGGGATAATCTCCTAGTTGCTCATAGCTGAAGAATGAATTAAAGCCTAGAAGCTTAGAAGAAAAAATGAAAACCTGACAGAGGTTATAACTGTATTTAATCTCAAGATGTTTTAAGAATTTAATCTAATTATTTTTTAATGTGTGAAGAGGGCACAAAGGCAGTGATGAACTTATTGTAAAGGGACTCTTATCATGCCAGGGAGAGATCCTGTATCCTTGGCATAGATGGAAAAAGACACGTATTTCTCTCAGTGCCCTGGAGACACAGTACCTCAAGTAGTCTTGATACCTCCCTATATACCTGCCTGAGGACTTCAGCTTTATATGTGCATCCTTCAAGACTGCTTGCTGAAGCAAAAAATTGTATTTCATAGGTATACTTGTGGGTAAGCAAACCTTTTCACTGATGCAGAACTCCGAAGTTTTGAATAGGCCTCCTCTCTAGACTATTTTTCCCAAAAGCACATTAAAATGAAATACCAACATACTAAAAGCTCAAAACATCTCTCAGGTACAAGTGTAGCCACTTTTAAGTTTAATTATAAGCAGAAAGATAGGCATGTGTCTATTTCTTCTAAAATGGCTTAATTTCATGGAAATAATCTTCTGATCTGTGGTTGGATTTTCAAAGCTCTCAGAAAGTAGTCACAGGAATTTTTACACCATCTCATGTGTGACCACTTAAACTGGCATTTTACTATGTTCATCTAAGCATTTAGAGTAAGTGTTTGGGCTTTAGATATTACTCAGGGTGATGACTAACTTGTCATTTAGATACATAAAAATTATCCTTCAATCAAGCTACCCCTAAATTGATGCATTTTGGATGAAATATATTTTGTTTTAAATACGAGTCCTTGGTCATACCTCTTGCCAACAAAAAAAAAATTAGTTACAATGCAGGTGCAAGGAACCATAACTCTCAGTCCCTATCAAGTTTATAGAATTGTTCCCTTTTCCCCTAAATTTCATTACCCAGAAGTCCAACATGATGAAATTTAGAGTCACTTCTATTTGACAAAGGCTGTTTACCAGTATGACTACAATAATATATATATGCACCCAGTTTATAAAATTGACATTTTGAAAAAGAGTAAATTAAGCTATAACGCTCATAACAGTGTTGTAAATATATAAACATGCCTGAAGTTCAACACTGGAAATTCACAGTATTGGTATTAGGCATTACTTACACAGAGATGCTACTGTATTTCTAGAAAGTGGCAGCTTGTTATTTACATGGTATCTCTTCATGTTTTAAACTGCAGGGAAAGGAATAACTGGAAGATTAGAGGCATGCAGCCTGCCCATTGATGGTCCTTCCTGTGAGAACCATACAGAGAATGGGCCACTGTAGCTACAGGCAAAACTTCCTTTAATAATGCAAAATAGGTGGGAGATGTCAGCCTACATTTACTTCCATAGTCAGCCTACTTGTCACCAGCTAATGATCAACTCCTTACAGATACTAATCAGTTTATCTCCCTGCTTAAGGACTCTAAATTAGTTAAGGTAATCTTAATTTAACACTATCTCCTGATAGCTGTGATATTAATTTATTGACAGATAAATTATTATTTCAAATACTTTGATAATTATTAATTTTAAGAATATTATTTTATTGATAGATCAAATTTTCAGATTTTATCCCTAAAAGCATATATTAATATTTTTCAGAGGATCTTACCACCATATTCTTCTCTGTCAAAATGGGATAGGGAGGAACTGTCATTAATGCTTTAACTTTGACATTAATATGTTACCCGTTCCTTAACTAAAGCAAATTCTGTGAGATGTCAGCACAGCTTGCAGCACCTTTTGACTATGGCATCACTTTGTCTTGATAATAATGTCTTCAACACATAAAGAAAATTTTATTTAAATTTCCCTCATTTTTCAGTTTCAGCTTGGAGAACAATGTCACAGACCTTTTTATTTGTAGCTCTGCTGTTCAGGAAAGAAATATCTTGGCACTGGTAAACCTGAACGTAAGTGTAACTGCAAATTTTTGTAATTAAGATGTTTGAGATACATTTACATACTGCGAAAATGGTAGGAAAGCAGGAGTACTAGACTATTTAGTAGATATGTCAGTAGTTCTAGTCCAAAATAAACACGCATTAGATAAAAGTAACTATTGTTCATTGTATCTGTGTTTTAGAACTGTTAATATTAAGTCCTGTGCCACTTTGGTATATGCAAGTGCATGCATAATGCAACTCTTTGGATAGTTTGAACTATTTCTACTTACATAAATGTCAGTGAATAGTGGACAGAGAGGCAGAATTCAACCGAAAAATATTTTGTGGTCCTCAGACCAATAGCTCAGAGTGTTGCAGACAGGCCTAATTCTCCTCACAGAGGAAAACAAACTGATGGTTGACCAAGACAAAGTGTTTATTTACCCATCAGCCCTCACAAGCCTGTGAGCAAAAGCCTTTGCTGCCTGTGGCTGTATCTTACAAACTTCTTCAGACAAGTTTTTAATTTGTTCCATTTGGAGATTTGCCTAAATCAACATCACAGGAAAAAGAATGTCATAATATTTAAATATTACTCAGAACCCATCAAGTAAAGATTCTGAGCAGGTCACTGTTGGAAAGACCACAGAATCTCTCCTAAGAGCTGTGCTGTGAGATGAAGCTGAATGAAGTTCGTAACTTGTGATTTCACCATTTCAGTGTTCAGGCTGGAGCAAAGAGAATGACTTAATTAGTTGCTAAATTGCACTCAGTTTTTAAAATCTGAACAAACAAACACTGGGGGAAATGCCAACTCTTGAACATCAAATTAGTGTAAAATAACACATTTTGAAGTCTTCCAAACTGTACTTATGTGTTTGGGGTTTTTTTTCTGTTTACTGTACTCTGTCACAATGTATTTGCTTTTTCATTAGGGCACTATCTGACAAAAGACCAGATCTATGAAGCCTGTGTAATTCTTTGTCCTTCTCTGAACTCCTGAAGTCCAAACTTGGAACTCCCACGTGCATGATGAAATTAATAGCATTCACAGAAACTTGCTCTTCAACCATTTTCAGCTGAAATCATGAGGAAAACTGCTTTACTATCCCTTTCCTCCGTAAACTTCAATAAAAAATTTTCTTCTTTAAATTTAGGGTTAAAAATTAACATTTACATTTTTCTTTGAAGAATCTACAGCGTATTTGGCTCAGAAAAATAAATGAAAAAGGAAAGTAAAAACTGTAATAAAATATACACAGTAGATTTGTGTTAAGGCTTCTGAATAGATTTATGAAGTCAAAGAAAAAGAAAAGTCAACAGCTAATTTTTGCTTTATTTTTATGACTATGGTCAAGAAAATATACTCTCAATTTTTGTCATCAAGGTCTATTTTGTTTTCCTCTTATCTGTGTGAATGAAAATAAATATTTCCCTGCTTGATAACAACTTAGTGTTATGAAATCTGAATGTTCCAAACAAACCTTGATAAAATAGTTTTCCAAATAATTTGATAATAAGATTTAATTATTTCTCCTGAAAACATATCTTGCTGAAGAAGTACAGAAAAACTTAAGTTGTAAGGCTGGCAACCATGAACAATTTTGCACAATGCCCTTAATGAAATAATAGATTATATAAGCAGGTAAAGTGTGAGTAAGCACATTCTTTCACTGTCATTATTTTAAAAAATAATTTAAAAAATATTTTGTGGGCTATGTGAAAAGAATACTTCAATATATTTGAAACAAGAAACTTGTCTGCAAGTTAGAAGCACAAGTGAGCTCCCTCCACACCTTGGCTGGTTGATGCACTTTGTCTCAGAAGCAGGAAAGACTTTCTTTTCAGTTAAAAGCAATAGGATACTTTTGGAATGGCTGTTGACTCTACCGTTTTAAAAAGAAACCTTGACACCCTCCTGTAAAAGACAACGACTCCTCTTTCTAGTCTCTTCCCAAGTCAGTTGTCAAACACTGACTGCAGGAACACAGGTACAGAGTAGTTAATTATATCAATCAAGGTCTGGGCAAACAAAAGAACTTCATGCAAATTTCAGTGTATTTTAAAATTCGATCATATTGAGGAAACTCTGAAGCAAGTTTTGTAGCAGAATATCTTTCAAACTCAACAAGCTGGTTTACAGTTCATCTCCGAAAGAAGAGGAAATGGGTTACAGAGAACTGACCATACTCTACCATCGCTCTACAATCACCAAGCACATATTTTTAAGATGTCAGTCTTGAAGTGCCAGATTATTGTCAGAAGCCAATCAGGATTGCAAGAATGACAAAATATTTCCTAACTGACCTTCCCTACATATGTAAGGACAATAAACTTATTTGGAAGAAAAAAATATGGTTTACTGTTGATCAAACATAGTTAATTACACATTATATTGTGCAATGGATTGTATGTTTTTACAACATTTGCTGATAAGCTGGTGGATGTAGACTTATGATGGATGGTATTAAAAAATGTGTAACATCTAGAACTATACTCAGCCTTCTAACACATCTATCTGCCTAGGGTTACAGAATCACAGAATTCTACCATCTGGATAGTTTTCAAACGTGGGAAAAAAAGATAAAATACACTATTTCTATGTCCACTCATTAAAAACATAGCACTGGAGAAACCATCAAGTTCAGTTTTTGAACACAGCATTTTCTTAAAATAGCTCATAAGATCTCTGTGTCAAAACAGCAACATACAAGTTTTGCCTAAGGCTGGATATATCTTTCCAGCAGGAAAATATCCCATGCTGAGTTAAAAAGTGATGCACTGAGGAAATAAAAGGTGAATATCAGAACAGCTATTACACATGGTCACTCAGACCACTAGCAAGAAAAAAAAAACAAACAGTAGCTTTTATGAATGTTCTTTTTCCTATATCTTTTCATGGACCAAATAAAATAAAATAAAATAAAATAAAATAAAATAAAATAAAATAAAATAAAATAAAATAAAATAAAATAAAATAAGTAATAAAAAATAATAACAAAGGAAATAGTCACAGTTAGGTGCCTATTATACCTAGGCACAGGATAATGTGTTTGAAGACAACCCCTCCGTGTAACTGCAAGTGAAATGCTTCATCTGAGGGATAGTACCACTCATAACTTCAGGTGTTAGTTTAAGACAATGTGAATTATGAAAATCCCCTAAAAGTCACGGCATGTTTTGAAAAATGCCACTGTGTATCCATGCCTCATTGAGCATTTTGTCAGTGCTGTCCCAGAAGGTATGGCTCTAGGGACAACATAACTGGAAACACTCAGAATCTGCCACTCTTCCTCAAAATCCCCAAAGATAGCTCTGCTTTTGTTTAGCATAGCAGGAAAAACTCCCAAGTTGCAAGCAGTTACTTGAATATATCTCTGTATTTAGGGCAAAAAATATAAATTTTCATTATTGGTAATTTTTCCTGTCTAAACAAGCCTCTTCTCCTGTATGCTTAGTCTGTTCAATTTAGCACCAGCTGCTACAAAATGAAAGTAAAACCAGGCTTCTGCAGTTTCTCTATGTGCTTTAACCAGCACAATATTAAGTTTCTGCTTATACAATAAATACCGAATCAAATTACAGAGCAATAATACAGCTAAATATTTCAAAATAAAATGAAATTTCTTTTTACACATTGTAAAATATGTCATAATTGTATATGGGGAAAAAAAAAAAAAAAGTAAATCTGCATACCTAATTCCCATTTTTAGATGCAGAAAAATATTGTGCTATATGTGACCTATCACAAGTAAGTCCTGCAGGTTCTATCAGACGCTGCAGACTGATTAGGTGTATCGATGAAGGATAATCTGTGACCCCTTTATTTCTTCTACAAAGCAACAGGCTGTAACAAAGCACCTCCAACACAATGAAATATTTTTCTTATTATCTGAGGAAATACTGAGCTTGAAAAAATGCAATAAATGACTTTATTAAAAATAACTTCATTAAGCAAATTCTCACAATTAATTGTTTCTTCCGCTATAGGAAAAAAATAAGGATTTCTGGTCTTTAACTTAATGTTAGAATCTGGATGCATTTACACTACTGTTCTTCAAGCACTGCAACACCTCAAGTGTCAACGGCACTAGAAACTGCTATCTGTTTAATCAGTTAAGATTGAAGGATACAGGGTTGAAGAGATTAGCCTGCAGTTAATTACCAGTTTGAAAAGCTCTCAGTGAACAAAATTAATGTTTCTCAAGAACACTGCAATGCCATTTTCCCTGTACAGTGGCAGAAGCCACTTGAGAATTAATGGAGTCATTAAATACAATTAATTTTCACCTGTAATTTAACAAAAGTAAAAAAATAGGTCATATGAAGATGTGACAACTGAAGTGTAACCTAACTGTTCATTGACACCAGTGGAGGAGTAAGGGTTACATATAAGACAGAAAGGTCAGCCAGGAAAAAGACATTAAATGTGTGTTTAAAACATTTAATCTTAGAACAGGTTCCTGCGCAGAATATGGGTCTTTGGTTTTATACAGTGAGTTAAAGGAATTATCTTTTTTTAATATTTGATTCAGTATGAAAATTTTAAGGCAACCATGTCAGTGTAAGTAGCAATACTCAACTGAGTGACGATAGGGACAATATGTAAGTGGCGGAACATGAGCCTTTAAGGCAGCAGCATGTTCTGACCCAGTATGCTCTAACTTATACCTTCTTTCATTTATGATACAAGCACTTATTCCCAGTGGTGTTCCTTATAATCGAGCTTTTAACAAAGTGAGATGAGTCAGTGATACACGCAGCAGCTATTCAAATCTATTTTGCTAAGAAAGAATACACTTCTATCAGCCAGAGAGTTTTTCACTCACAATCTTGATATAATTAATTATAGACTGAAGATGCAGTTATAGCTGTAAAAATTGAGTGAATTCAAATGGGTAAGCAGTTTTCTTAAAATATACTGTGCTCCATCAGAAATACCTTTAGTAGTCATACGTCCAAGACTCAGAAGAACAGACATTTAAAAGAGGTTCCTAGTAAATTTCAACAAATGTTCTAATTTTGCTTTTAATTGATGGATATTAATAAAAAAAACAACAACATGTAAATGGAAAAATATGACCATCTTAATAATTTTCTGCTAAAGCAGTCAGCCATCTCTAAATAAAAGGCAACACACCAGATAAGTCATTAAAGTGGAAATAGCTTGTATAACTTGCATAGCACAATTCATTGAGGGAGTGCTTGAAGCAAAAAAAAACATTTTTTGATACTTAGCTAGTCCAAGCCCTGGAAAAAGAGGAAAAGTAGTTTCATGCTCCAAGCTAACGGAACTGGATGGTCTGATACAAAAGTAGACAATATTCTGCCAAAGAGCAAACAGATTTAAGCTGCCTTCATCCCATACTCTGACAATCCTTGTCACTCACACACATACATATCCATCCTATTGACACAATATCTTTGGCTTTTGAACAAGGAGTCTCCTTCTTCTCTGCACAGCCAAAAGTAGGTAACATGCAGGCACTCACACAGACTGACACCAGATTCTACGTTCAGCTGCCTTGAAACAATTTGAGTTCACTGAGATCCCTGCTAATTAGAAGAGCAGTTAAGGCACTAATATATGTCCAACTTCTGACCTACAACAAAACCTAATAAAAATGAAGGCACATCTAAGTAGCCATTCTGCTCAAGACACTTCCTTTCCTTCAAATGAAACTATTTGGTATTTAATAATCTGCTACTTATATGGAGAAATCTATAAACAAGAAAAAATAATATAAAATCTATTGTATATGTACATAATATTTATGCATATGTATACAAAACTTAGATGAAATCTTCCTGATTGGATATGAACTTTTGGACATGGGAAAGTTTATGAACTGGATGAGTTATGAAAAGCTGCGACTCTAAACTGCAGAGGAACTAAGAATTATTTTAGCTACAGGAAACATTTGACATTCATTATTTGTGGCATATCCCTCAGTACTTGTCTTTTTCAAAGAGCTGAGAAGAATTCATGTTCATAATGATTGTCTGAATGACCCTAGATGTAAAAATAAAATCACAGAGGAAACAAGAAAGCAAATACCGTGGTTTTTGTGCACAAGATTGCTGCAATACAGGAAGCAACAAAGAAAGTCTACGTGATGCAAGAAATGTCTTTGATAAGATTGGTCACAAAAAAAAGCTTTTGTTTTCTCTTTTTGGCAGTCATTCAGCAGTGTATACGTACACAGTAAGCTGCTTCAGTTGTTTGTTGTTGTTTTTTTTTAAATCCAGTAATCATTCAAAGTTGCAAGTCATTAGGACTGTCTCTTTAAAAAAAATAGGTATCTTTTTGTATGGGGGAACTGTCTTTCAATAACTAAACAGTCAATATTTTCCTAATGCAACTCCAAAAAAAAGTTTCCTAATGCAGTGTATTTCTACAGAGTTAGGATTGTACTAATTCATCTCATAAATATATCTCTATTTTTATGTCATTTTCTGAGTATTGGATGTCCCAGTTTATGAATTTCAAGTATTAGGAAGTACATGAATTACAGCCATTTATTTTAAAATTCCATTTTAAACAGTGTTTCCAGCTCTCTAACTAGGTTAGGAAATGATTGAATGTATTCCCCTTTAGGGTCTGAAACTTAAAGCAGACTTCAAATACAAAAAATAAAGCAGGCCCAAACCCCAGACTTCAGTGAAACAAAAGTATTCATTTAAGAAGTGCAGTATATGTTGAAGCATTGACTGAACTGAGGCCGATCCTTCCGCCTTACTTAGTCATTTAAAAAAAACCACCCGAAACAGCAACCAGCTTGCACGTATCCCTTTCTTTTACCTGTGTTTCTTGTCCATTTCAATTACTGTCTCAAGCCAGCAGGAGATGCTTACCTCTCTGCATTAACACAACCTTGGCTGTAAAACAGACACAATCATGTCCTGATTAACTAATATTGCATGCAGTTTCCAAACTGCTGTTGCAACACTACTTTGATAAAAGCAGCTACTTTGTAGCAGCTACAAAGCAGACTTGGATCATGACTCAATGACTTCTTTTATAAGTGAAACCTTCCACAGCTAAAATATTTTCCACTGGTGCTGGTGTGCAAACTACATGCTAAACTGGGTAATGCAGCATTCAGAAAAGATGCCATTCAAATATGTGTTTTTTCTCCATGAGCAGGCAGAGTTTGCAGCTCTGCATATGAAGAGCTTTATCTCAAAATAGGCTTTGGATGACCAAGGATGGTTGTGGCCTGCTCTAAACAAAGTAAACTCACTGGAAAACTGTCCTGAAGATTAGGTACAATCTGAATGTCAGTGGCTTTATTCACCTGTGAGAGCTAAATATGATTTAGATAACAGAGTAACATAATCTTCTTTCTATGATTGCTTTTACCAGGTATTTTTGGAGTTTAAACAATGAAAATCTTGATTAGAACTAGATCTTCTAATCCAAAATATAGGAGTATTTATAAAGATTTTTTTATTCTATTATCCTTTTTTCCAGATTAAAGTATCTCTACAGCCATGTTGTTGTTAGCACCGAGCTATTAAATTTTGAACACCTGGAGATATTGTACTGAATTATCTCACATTCAGAAATACCATAAAAATTTGGAAATAGATTCTAATTTTGGAGATGACAAAAATAATTCACTTATTGTAAGGTTATCAGAAAACAACTTTCTTTTAAAAAAACATCTTACCATATAAAATGTCATTAAATCACAAAGTGACCTTCATTGTTATCTGAGAATTCACAGATACTTAGTCCAATCACCAGACATTCTAAATGAAGAAAATAATGACATGGGAGTCAATCACCTAGGCTTCATGAGATGCTGCAGCCACTCACAACGAGTCTTCCCATCTTCATGACTGTCCTCCCTCCCTAACATATTCCTCTGACTTCTGCAGCATAACAGCTCCGTGGTCTGCAAGAGCTCCAGTAAGTGGGATTTCCAGCTGGGTAGGGGACTATGGCAAAGACAATTTCTGCAGAAGAGAGCATGGAGTGCTTTTTCCTATCCACCCTTCTCACACTATGATATCCCCAGTTGCTGATGTTGTTCCACCACTCCAATGGAGAGCCCACCCAGCAGATAGTTGACTGAATGGCTCCATTGAGGGTGTCCAGTTCCAGTTTCTGAACAAACTCTTAACTGTATGTTGACATATGCCTCCTTCAAATCTGGGGAGAGCTACTCATGTTTCTTTGTTTCTTCCTCTGCCCAGTCTCAGACAATTTCCTTTAGCTTTGGAAAGCAAGTTTCAGTCTCCTGTTTTTCCATAACTTCACACTGATTGCAACCATCTTGCTCAAAGCTCTTCATCAGCTGGTTCTCATAGTGTCATGGTTCTCATAGTGTCATAATTCTCAGTAGTGCTGGGTATCTAGAGAATACTCTTGAATTATTAGCAAAGGTGACAGACTGCCTATAACCAGGTTACTGCATTTGGGATTTAGTTGGTTTGTTTGTTGTTGCTGTTTGCTTTTTTTTTGTTTTGTTATTATTTTCTAGGTAACAAGTAATGATCAATAACAGTAAAAGAAACAGATGCTATGCTATTCAGAACTAAAACTGTAATCACTTTCCATTATAGTTTCATTTCCTATATTTTGAAAAATTATTTTGCCCTGGAAAATGCCAGTGTCTCAGAAGGATGAGTTTTATTTCCATTTGCTTTTTTTGGTTTGTTTTATAGGGATTATAAAATTACCTTTGATCTGCTTCTACTTCAAATCCCCCTGGTATATTGACACTATCCTTTTGTAGCAATAAAGTAGCTACTTCCCTACAAACTCATTGGAAATGGGTGGGAAATATATACTTTAAAAGAAATTATTTCTTATTAATGAGTGTTTTTAATGTATTGCTTTGCAGGTGTTTGGACACCAGCCATGCTCACACTGCTGTCATTCAGTATGCTTATTTCAGTGAGAGCAGCAGTGGTTATTAAACATCTGCAGATATACTTTCCTCCAGCAATGGTCACACTCCAGCAAAGACAGTCCTGTGCTTGCCATCAGTGCACACCCAGCACTCGGCATCCCCTTTGTGGCCCTAATGGCTTTACTGAATCACATCATGAGCCAGGATGGCAGCTGCACTTCTGAAGTGAGTTTTCTCTCAGCCAGAGCAGTGTCTCAAAGTCTAGCCATAGATAGATTTTAATCAGGCGAGGTTTTAAAAGACCCTAAATATTTGCCCCTGGAATTCCAGGGGTTATGGAAATTTTGTGTCCAATGAACATAATTTCTCTTGTCAAAGAAGGAAAATTCTACAGAATAGGCATTAATAAGATGTCTTCTGTCTTATCACTACTTATAAAATTTGTCAGGTAACATGAAGTTTTAGAGGCCCACATAAACACTGGAGTCTAATCCCATCACTTTAGAGAAAGTGGCCTTCTCCTCTGTGTGTTTGTATGCAAAACAATGTGCCTTTTGTTATGTGTGTTTGTATGCTCAGACAGAGCTAGCATTTTTTTCCCTGTTCCATTTTAAGCTAAAAAGGCCTCATTACATCCAATATAGCTTTTAGTTACTCTCCTCTCCTCCCCTCCTTTTGTTGTTGTTTAATCCATGCACAGTTCTCAGAAACTAACAGAGTAGGTACTTTACACGTGCCAATAAACTCTGACAATGTTTCATGAAATGCACAGTTCTTAACAGTAGAGATAATGAAACCCTCCAGAATTGTCGTTAAAGAAAAAAAGCTGTGATTCACCAGCATTGACACTAATACAGGTAAAGCCGACACAGGACAAAACCCCCCATTTTTTAAATTACTGCACTCTTACTTTCCATTAACTGAAGCATAAACAGCACAAATATAGAGACAAAAGATCAGTTCACAGAATACTCATTCAGCAGCATACCTAACTCAAGTTGATATATATACACATTACTCATTGTAATTGCAGCAATTTTTATACGTAATTCTTTCTGTAATAATAATAAGGCTGCTACAAATGTTTTCTGCTCTTATTAGCAGAAAGATGAAATTCAGTAGGCTAAAACAAGCCCCAAAGAAGAAAAAAACTAAAACATTGCTGGAGTTTGATATCAGTCAGATCAGACTGGGATCTTTAGAGAAAAAGAAATACTCCTGGTAGGTAGACAGTAGTAATTCTTTCCCCTCCTGTTCTTGACCTGATACTCCAGTCATTCCAGAACTCAATAGAAAGGTGAAGGGAAGAAAAAAAAACACAACAAAAGACAAAAACTAAAGCAATTTAGCAGATAATTTTAGGATCTCAGACTGGTTTCTTACAAGAAAAGTAAAAGTGAGACATGCTGAGATTCTACATGACCAAGCAATAATTTTTCAGTAGATTTTGGTACATTATCGTAAAGCATATAAAATACATTATTAATCTTCATTGAATTACAGAATGGTTGAGGTTGATGGGGATCTCTGGAGGTCATCTGGTCCAATCCACCCGCTCAGGATGGGCCATTTAATCGAGTTGCCCAGGATCATTTCCAATAACATGTCTCAGAAAAATTTATATTCAACTTTATCTTGTGGCTGGCAGCCAGAAATAGGTAATGTTTTATTAAGAACTGGGTTTAAAACCTCAGCAAAAAGACATTTTAGCAGGACAGGTTCCATGGATCACATGCACATGTGTGATTGTACAGAAAGTACAGTTCCATTTTACTTTTTTTAAAAGATGGTCAAGAAACTAACATGTATAAAAGTACTACATTCAAAGAGTTATTTAATTTGGTGCCATACTCTCTGTATTCAAAAAACACCAGGTTTGTATTTGTCTCAGAAATCCCAGCTATGCTTGCTCATGGCACAAGCAGTTTATAATGATATGATTATATATTTTGCCACAGGATCTCACTGCACTGTGTATACAAAAAAAGAGGCAGAATTAAAGTTGAAAATACAATCAAAAACAGTATGCCTTAGTTTTCAAGTACTTGGCTTACAATGCAAATAATGTTCTCTAAACATTGTTTTCATGGATGGAATAGATGTGCATAACCTTAGAAGAATTACAAATTAGGGTGCCTAACACTTAAAATCCTACTAATTTTGAACATGTGGACTACGGAACTTCAGATAACTTCTAAAGCAGAAGCTCTATCCCATTCTCTACTGTCTGTAGCTATTTAGTATTGAACACAGCTTAAATTCAACATTCACAGAGTATGATCCATCAGGATGTTGTCTGGTGCTTTTTGTTTGCTGTATTGTATTCCATTGAGTTCCCTCTCCCACTAGTATTGAGAGTATTTACACCCAGAGAACTGTCATGTTTCCCAATCAAATTTTCTCACTAGCATGATCTTTTCATGTGTTGTCAGATCAGTTTTGCTAAAGATTAAATAGCTTGACCACAGTAAATATCCATCTAATAGCTGCAGGTGAAGACTAGAAAAAAAAATACGTGAATATAGACACATACACAAAGGCAAGAGAAAATAATTTCACATTGTTCTAGAAGTATATTTGCCTACAGAAAATAAAATTATAATAATTACGTAAATGGAATATATAGCATTTAAAATACCAATGAGGGTACAAAATTCCCTACGTGACCTTTTCAAAAGATTTGAAGTCTCAGTTTGGTTGAGCATTAACTTCTGCATATTGAAGCTTCAATTTAAAATGTCCTTGGGCTAAAGTTCCTAATGAGCAGACACAAAGGCCTGATGGATTCTTGAGAGCCAAGCCAGAACAGATGTATAATTTTTGTAGGTTTGTGAACTGCCATTTCATTTTTTAGTACTTACTTCACACACTTAGGAGGCAAGAATGCTCTAAAATAGAAAACTCTTTTCTTGACTAGTATTTTTAAAGTTGACAGAGTATGGATGAGTACTTTGTTTTATACTGAGTAGGTGTGGATTGTAATACTAGATACTGTGACCCAATAAACAGTTTGTTTTGAAGTTTTGTCAACCAGACACATTAATTCCTTCACTATTATAGGGGAATACTAATGATCGTTTTCAAAGGATAAAACTGTCCAAAGTATTTTCTAGAAGTCTCCCAATCTCTCTAAGGTTATCAGGCAGTATTAGAGGCTCTAGGTGGTAATTCCTTTGACTTTATCTTACAGCCACAATCCCACATTCAGTGTGGGTAATTCTCTGAACACCATGGGTTCATGAGGGATGAGTGCCTAGTGTGGCAGCCAGAAAGGTTGATTCCTAATTTAATAAAATTAAGGGGTGTTAAATGCCCATCTTTTAAAACCAGCCACAAGTACAAGCTAGGCTTTCAATTTTATTTGTTATTACTCATCTGAATTTCATGTCCCAATGTTCTCAGTGTTTATCAACAGATAAAAATTAGCTCATAGACAAGATAGAGCTCATAGTAGAGCAAGAAGAATATGAGTCATGAATACATGACAGGATGTGGCCAACACAGTGCATTACTCTATAAAAATGAGAAGTGTGACACCAATTACCTTGTGCTTCATTTATGTGTTTTGCTGTAAAAACTAAGCTAATGATCTTGTAGCACCTATACAGGATGATGGCAGCAAGTCTGCATTGCATTGGCAGTCAAGAGACAAGTCTTGTAATTTAACTTCATCATAGTAGATCAAGGCTCAGGTCAGATACCCACTTGTGGAACATATTTGGAACCAATGTATTTGCTATTACATTACAAACATGTAGGCATCCCAGAGTAATGGGAACATCAAAGAACAACTTCTAAACATGGCAATCCAGCAAAGCTGTTGAGGAGTATTATTTTGCTTCTCTTCTAATTACTGTGCTAGAACACCCTGATCATTGAATAGGTAGGCTTTTAATGACTGTTAAAGCAATATAAATGTATATAAAATATATTGAAGAAAAAAGGCTGTCTCTGTAATTGAAGTTATATTAAACTATATTTGATTCTCATAGATTTAGATAAAAATTATTTTCATAAATTGTCTACAATTGTTTTTTAACCACATTGTAAATTTCTTTGAGGCTTTTATTATTTTAAAGTTAAATTAAATAATTCCAGTTTTACCATTATTACAGATCAAAAATACATCTTTTTCTGGTAATTTTAAACCTAGTACCTCTGCTTTTCTGTGTCCTAATAGTTTGCATTTTGAAAGACTAACTATGAATTCTCCTTTTAATTAACTCATTATACATATGCAAGGTACAAAGTAATCAGCATGTTTAATTAATAACATGGGACCCCAACAAATGTTATGCTTTATGAGGAGCAAAGTAGTATGGATATAAGTGTGAGTTTCAGTGGCAGACAATGCGAATTCCTGCAGAGGTATCTTTTAAGGTTTGTAGTATTTCAGCAGATGATGAACAGTTTTGTTAACAAATGTAGGCAGGGAGATATTTAATATGATATTTATTTAATTATATTCACCTTTTCTGCACAAGTGCAGAAAAAAAAAAATCTCACCCAGGCCGATTCATTCAAATTTATCAGAAAACAGCAAGTCTATGTTCTTCGTCTGCATTATAAACATAGAAAAAATTATGTCAGGAAGGTGATTTCTCCAAATCTCATTTGCAGGCCCAGTCTATTTGTAGGTTCTAGAGACCCTCGTGAGTCACTCATGGCATTGAAAATTCAGCAGACTGAATGAGTAAACCAAGCAAAACTTGTTGTTTCCAGACCTGAATGCAATCTGACCTGTTATTGGTTTGGAGATACTGCAAAATACAGAAAGCATTTAATAAGCATTTCCAAGAGTAAGTACAAGGTTGTTAGATCCTGAAGTACTTCATTTAGATTCTGCAAACAAGTTAAACCCCCCAACTAAAGGCACTTTCTGCAGAATTTACACATGTGATTATTTGTTAGATCACCAGGCAATTTTAGTGAGACACAAGAATTGTCACTGGATATTTCTTCTCGCAGAAGAACACCAGCTCCAGCCCTGCTGGAGAGGCATTCAGTACTTCTCTCAAAGCTGAGAGCTGCAGGGACATACTGCAGCTACTCAGCAAAAGTATAGGAGAGTAGGGAGAAATACAGGATTTCCTACACAAATGCCAGAAATATCTTACCTCCTGGACTTTGGCAACAGTCAGTAGAACCCTGCTTTTAGTTCATACCTGGATTCAACTAGCCTTTGGGTTGTACTGGAGTGAAATCACATCAGCCCAAAGATTTTAATATTTTAGAGATCTTAACATTTAACCAGAGACATACAGGACAGTGATTTGATTTGCCTTTAGGTACACAAACCAGTAATACCAGACAATATCAGAATGGCTTCAGGTCTTACTCTTTAATTCTCATTTTGCCCTTGTAATTTCTTCCTGAACTGTGGTCCCTGCTCCAGTCAAACCTGTTATATCCAGGCAGTATATGTATTTTAGCAGATCTTATTGGCTCTGATGAGGTCTTGTCCTCTTTAATGTAAGCACCCCAAGCACTCTTAAATGCTTAGAAGGCACACAAGTTGTCTGCTACTTTAATGAAATGCTTTAAAAAAAAACAACCGATGAACAAAAAAACCCCAACCCCCCCAAAAACCCTGAAACAACAACAACAACAACAAAACCCAAATAGCCTGCAACCTTTTATTTTTCTATTTTTTGTCACATTGCCCTTATGCGTTTTTACTCAGTGTGCTGAAGTCTGCCCTTTAAAAGTTCACTGCACGTCACTGCTGGAGGAGGCATGGGCAGCTGTTACTAGGAGACTAAACTTAATTGTGCAGCAGGCACTACCAGGTGAAGACATGTTTATGTTTGCCTCATCTAGAGGTGCCCATCCTTTGATATCCCTGTAGGCTGAAGATATGACTACACCACTGTATTAATGGTTTTCCAACTGACTACAGGGTGTGCCTCAGTGTTTTTGGTCTAATTTTTGCTTACTTTTAACAGATTATCATCACTCTTTACAATACAGTCTACACAGAAAAAAAAAGGTACATAGAACGTGTTAGGGAAGCAATCAAAATGCAGGAGACGATAAAAAACCACATTAATTCAAAGAAACGATTCTTATCAATAAATTAGTGCCAGAGGGAATAGGGATTTTCATAGTATGCTGTTATAACATTCCTACAAAACATTGCCTAACTCCAGCTCATCTCACAGAGCCATTTTTATTTACACTATACTGTCCCTGCAAGGCCCCAGAGGAGCTAGGGATCATGTTGTGAAATATGTGGCATGTAGATATAATATGGCAAAATCAGATTTTATTAGGACATAAAGGAATCCAAGCAGTATTCCCAGAAGACGTTGTGATTCTGAGACATGTGTCACAGTGCCTTTACAAGATGGGAGATGAACTCCTACCACTCACTCCTATGCCTTCAGGCACAATGGAGAGATTAGGTGCTTTACTTTTGAGAAAATCTATAAGAGAGCCAGGAAATTACCTCACCATTTCCAAATCATAGTTTTATGTTTCATCACCAAATAATAACTTCTTCCAATGCTACTCTAAAGTCTTCTTAAATGGTAATTTACATTAAATTAGTCCTAAGGACAGTATTAACTGCAAGCTACATAATAAGAGACTATTGCACTTCTTGCTGTTTTACATATCTGTGTATCCAACAGATAGACGTGTTAATTAAACTTCCCTGCTTTCTCTCTGACCATTAATATTTCAGCATAACTCACTGTAAACAAATACATTAGAGGTTAGATCAGTCACAGAATCATAGAATCATTAAGGTTGGAAGAGACCTTAAAGATCATCAAGTTCCAACCTCTCTGACATGAGCAGGGAACCCTACCACTAGACCAGGTTGCACAAAAGCCTTGTCCAACCTGGCCTTGAAAACCTCCAGGGATGGGGCTTCAACAACCTCCCTGGACAGCTCATTCCAGTTCCTCACTACACTTACAGTGAAGAATCTCTTCCTAATATCAAACCTAAATCTCCCCTCTCTCAGTTTAAAACCATTACACTTTGTCCTATCACTATCTCCTCTGGTGAAAAGCCCCTCCCCAGCTTCCCTGTAGGCCCCTTCAGGTACTGGAAGGTCACTATAAGGTCTCCCTGGAGCCTTCTCTTTTCTAGACTGAACAGCCCCAACTCAGGCTGTCTTCACAGCAGAGGTGCTCCAGGCCTTTGATCATCTTCACGGCCCTTTTCTGAACCCTCTCCAACTGTGCTGAGGGCACAAGAACTGTACACAGTACTCCAGGTGAGGTCTCACCAGAGCAAAGTAGAGGGGCAGAATCATCTCACTGGCCCTGCTGGCCACATAGTCAATGTCTTGCTGAAATATTTTATATGATTGCTAACACAATCTCTAAGCTTTATGAAAGCCACTTTTACTATCAAAACCCATGTATCTGTTTGATTTTCTACGACAAATATTTACACAAACTATTTCAGTTATTTGGTCAGCTATTTATTTCCTGCAAAGTGGAGTGCTTTAGATACTGGGATTACAGGCTATTATATTTTATTTTCTGTTTTATTTTAGTTGGTTAACTGCACGATGTATTAATACAAGAGGCAGGAATTTCATATATGTATACATCTATTTTGCAGAGGTACTTGTTTGGAAAGATCTGATCCATACACCACTAAGTAGTATATTTTGCTAAATAACTGTCCTTGAATAGTTAACCTACCAAATACTGTAAAAGACAAGCTGTAAATTAATGCACACTGAGGAAATACATAGTGAACTGAAATTTCCATTTTCACAGCTAACTGGGAAAAATAAATAAATTAGGACATAGCATACAAAGTTAAAAAGGTAACAAATAATTAGAAGTCTCCTATTGTATCCAGTATTTGTGAAAATCACGTGGACTGTTTTCTTCTGCTTCCGAGGATTAGACTAGGGTCCCTACCACACAGCTCTCTGATGTTTAACAGGATCTGCTCTGCTGATCCCAGCAGAGCATGCAAAAGGGTTGTTCATTACTTTCACCCCAAAAGAAAAAGCATAGGTGAGCTTGTGACATACAACAGTAAAACATTTGTCAGTAAATTTGTATAATGCCTTATGGGCATTAGACTCATCTCCCTGAGCAACTACAGGTCTGTTTCCTAAGTGTAAATTCCTTGACAGCTACTGTCTGTACTTGTCCATTAAAGCAGATACCTGGCAGCACAAAAATAAATCAGCATTTGATTTTAATTATTTTGTAATACTGAAAAAGCATTTACTAGTTAGATAGTGACCATACAGTATTTCAAAATGCCATAAATATGCCCACATATATGTACACTAAAACCAATTGTACAGACATAAGCTGGGTCAGTAGAAATGCCACTAAAGTTTTAGTTTCACCTGCTCATCCTTTGGTTTATATCTATACTCAAGCCAGTTGTTTCAGAATCCCTTTACCATACCAGGGTATGTGACATTGATCTTTCCTACACAGTTGGAGGAAAGAAGCACTGTGTTCAGTTTTGGGTCCTTCACTACACAAAAGAGACTTTGAGCTGCTGGAACATGTCCAAAGAGGGGCAACAAAGATGGTGAAGGGTCCAGAGCACAAGACCTATGAGGAGCATCTCAGGAAACCTGGGTTGCTCAGTCTGGAAAAAAAAAAAGGGGGAGAATAGACCTCATCGCTCTCTATAACTACCTGACAGGGGTTGCAGTGACATGGGGGTTGGTCTCTTTTCTCAAGTAACAAGGCATAGGACATGAGGAAATGGCATCATGTTGGCCCAGGGGAGGTTTAGATTGGATATTAGGAAAAAGTTCTTCACTGAAAGGGTTATCATACACTGAAACAGACTGTCCAGGGAAGTGCTTGAGTCACCATCCCTGGAGGTATTTAAAAGTTGTGTAGATGTGGTGCTTAGACACATGGTTTAGTGGTGGACTTGGCATTGTTAGGTTAATGGTTGTACTTGACAATCTTGAACGTTTTTTCCAATAAAAGCAATTCAATGACTCTATGATTTTATGATTCTGTGATGTCACTGGCTCATGGACAGCTGGGCAAAAATTCAGTATTGGCTTTGTGCATCTTCATTATACAAAACTGTACAAATTCATACTGCTTCTCAGGAAGATGTAAGAGCATGGATATAAGGCAGGCATTCAGCAAGAACTGGCTTATGCAGCGCAGACTGGGCCTTACCGTAATGTTGCCAAGTGACCATGTAGACATGCCAGTTGAAGTTACTAATTTCAGAGCAGTCCACACAGACAGTGACAGATGTCACATAAGTACAAGTGTATTAAAAAGAGGAAATGTCACCATTTAACTATACCTTTGCTTTGCCTGGCTCTAGAGGAACACAAACAGGGCGATTCTGTAGGAAGAGACAACCAGGTCTTCAATAAGCACTTTATCAAAAGTGAGGAAAAAAGTTGCTATTCCAGAATGACAGAGGTTAGGAGTATGTATCAACATGGTGTGGTATGTCAACTGGAAATGATCTACAAGAACCTGAAGTGAGGACCTCAAATCTATGTTGGATAGGTTAAACAGCTAGAATGACATGCTGAAAGTGTAAGACTTGCAAGGGTATTCCTCACACTTGGGGTCTATTGGAAACTAAGAGGACACCTTTGAAATTGCTTGTCCGATTTCCTACTTGAGAAGGCCAGTGAGATGAAGGATCATGTTAGGAATAGTATTAAAGGTTAACAGCAGGGCCTTAATGGCACCAAAAATGCTATTAAGCACAATTGCAGCAAAACAGCTGTAAGCAGCTTCACATAGGACAGCTTGAAGTTCCTAATTTGCAAAAGCTCTTAAAGTCATTTTAGTCCTCAACTAACCTGATTTGCATCCATTATCTCATCTCATGAAAGCCTGCAATCCATGTCCTAAATATAATGTGAGGTCTTAAGTGTAATTTGGGTCTCTTTCTTATTGCAATTAAACAGCAATGGCAAAGCTGCCAACTGGAGACTGCTTGTTATTTATGAATTCAGAGTTTTCAGTTCTCTTTATATCCCAGTGATGGCAAAAAGATCAAGTATTATGTTTGCTACCTTTGCTTGTTGAGGGAGTGGGAAGAAATAAAAAAGAGACTGAGGGCTTAAGAGCCTGATGGTCAACAAGTGACAGGTATTTTACCAAAAAGTAGTCACAGTAATGGCACAATTACAAAACAGAACTGTAGAAGGAAATACCTAAAAAATAGCATTCATTTTGGAAACTTCCAAGTGGCTTTAGGCATAAGAATAAGGCCTGGTGTTGTGGATGCTGTCAAATTGTCACTACAGCCTATAGCTTAAAACATGAATTCTTCATGGATTAACAATGTCACCTTCTGCAGAATTTCCAAAGGAAGTGTGTGTTCTCACTTGGAAAGTGAGAACAGTCAGTTACACAGCATTTGATATATTTCTAAACAGCAAAAAATACTCTTTTTTCCATGGTCATTTCAAAATTTCTAAGTGAGCCTTTTTCCTCAAAGACCTATGTGAGCAGAACAATAATACCATAAAATCTTCTAGAAATTCTGCAGTTTGGCTGTATGCTTAAGCATAATGTGAATAAATTAAATATTGTAATGTCATTTTGAAAGAGAAAATTATATTTGAAAGAGAAAATGCGACCTCTAAAAACAGAAACTATTTTGGTGCACTGTAGGGGGACTGATTCTCTCCCCTACTGGTTTTATAATAGTAGTTGTATTTTGTTGAATTCAGTCTGTATTTCAGCAGATCATTAAACCTTCCCAGATGTAATAAGAGCTTAAAAAGAGAAACCCTGTAAGACTTATTTAAGCAAATGTGTTCTGCTTGTAAACAAAGGATTGAAAACTTATTATGTTTTACAGATTCTTAGTTCTAACAAAATCTAATATCAGCCTAGGCAGATGTCTTTCACTCAATAATTTAAGAACCACTACACAGATGAAAGACTTTTTCCTTTACAAAGTGCTAGTGGAAGCTTCTAATAATAAAAATAGAGGGTTTATTTACACCAATGCTTTTACATGAAAGCACTGAAATAGGTAAATTATTTTTTCTAGTGGTCGTAGTCCTTGGATCAAAAAGTAAGGTAATTCTAAGGGGTATGTTCTAATACAGCCACCAGTAAATGAGTGAGGTGTTTTGGTTTGGTTTGATTTGTGTTTTGTTTTGTTTGGGGTTTTGGTTTTTTGTTTTGTTTTGTTTCGTTTTCCCTGACTGCTGTTTTAATGCTCTCTTCCATTCTTTGTTCAGAATCTACAAGAAAAAAACTGAAATGGCTATATTCCAGTTCCTGCTTATGTGGTTTATTCAAAATTCTTAATCACTCTCAAATTTGAAGTTTGATACTGCAGTTTCTTCCATACTTCTCTTTTATAATAGTAGCAGTACTCAAGACTTCAGCTGATTGTCACTGTAAGACCCTGATGGCAGAATCAGTATCATACTTGGTAGAACTTGGTAACTCCAGTGAGATAGTCTTGCCCAAGGAATGTTAAACTAACAACAGTATTGGATAAATTTAAGAAATTATAAGTTTCTGCTATAAACAATAGAAAGAAGCACATGAAATTAACAACTAATCAATAAAAAATTAGCAAGAGCCAGCCAAGGTAAGATTCAGATGAAGTGGAAGGAAAATTTAGGTTTAACCCTTCAGAAGCTGAACAGAAATAGTAAACGTGCTAGAAAAAGCTTGTTAATAATATTAAACTAGAAAACTAGTAATTACTGCCTTCATTATGAATGTTAGAGCTGGTTTTCCGTATAAGGTTTAAGTCTCAAAATCGGGTCGAGATTCAGGCCTTGAAATCTCACTGATTCCAATCTGTAACACAGCCCAATGAATTGATTTCTGGAATAGGCCAAACAATTGTGCTGCTGCAGCACCATCTTAGACTGACTTTACACCTGGCCTATTTGCCAGCAAGTGACAGTAATCTAGTAAACAGTCTCTGCTAAAGTCATAAGGTATGCAAGATAATGAAGGGACAAGTTTATTCTCCTCCAGGATCCATCATGATCATGAAGCAACAAAGCCCAAAGCAACTGTCGGAGCTTGTCTCACTAACATTGCTTTTCTTATTTCTCTGCTCAAATTGAGACAAAACCAGCAAAACAAAATAACCAAACCTGAACAAGTCAGAAAACGTTGGGTTTTGGTTCTACTGCATTCATGTGAGACCTACCACTCTGGAAAATATTTGTTTTTATTTAAACTGGTGTTTAATTGTCCTCTCTGTAAATAAAATCCCAATACCACTTAAAGTATATGTGGTCAAATAGAACATGTATCATTCTTACCATGGCAGGCATATTGTAATTGCTGGTCAGAGTATATTCCCCTCCTTCTGACATCCTCATTATTTATAAATAAATGTCTATAATCTGCTGAAATAAATTTTCTTATGAAGTATTCTTTGAAATAAGGTAATATTATTATTGCAAATCTTGGATGCTACAAAGATCAACCCAAAACACCATTAGTGTATTGCATCATATTATTTGGATTTTGGCAGTGTCATTATAAATAACTCAGAAATTAAATTATGTTAAGAACTTTAAGTGGATTTTCATAAGATAGACTTGTCAAGTATAAATTATCCCCTGCTGAGATTGAACTATTCGAACTGCCCAGAACAATTCATGATTTTATTTTTAAATTTTATTTCCACTATCAGGAACTACAGACCCACTCCACTGAATCTCCTTTGCAGCCTTATGTCAACAGTTTAAATTTTTAATGATATCAGCAAGTCACATCACGAAGAACAAAAATTTGAATCACACCATGCTCTGACGTGCACTGCTTCCAAAGAACACTTTATTCCCTCTAATTCTTTAGCTAAACAGCGTAGTTACTGTCAAAAAGATAAATATTAGCAGCAGGAAGTTTCTGTGCTTCTATATGATTTACATTCCCAACAGAGAAAAGAGAAAAAAATAAAATAAAAAATGTTTGCAAACAAGAAACTTCTAAATAATTGACATTCAAATGAAGCTATCTTTGCAAAATGCATTCTTTATATTAGTTTTTAATCCCTTTCAGCATTCTGTGGTTCATCAATACACCTTAAAAATTAACAACTGCCTTTCAGATAATTTCTAGATATTGTGATAAGAAGCATGCAGACATTCAGAGCCAGCTTAATTCTCTGCATAATACCTTTAATAATATCGTATCTGCAGTCACAGAATTAAAACAAACCAAACTCATCACTTAGAATCTAAGCCTAGCTGCCCCATGCCATCTGATATCTGAGGACAAGAAGGAACAAAAAAGAGTTTATTTTCTACCAAATTATTTTGCCCCTTAATGCAACAGACTATTCCCTTTCTGAATTAGTTTTACAAAATTCAACAAATAGATTTCAGAAACTGAGCTCAGATTAGAAAAATGTAAAAACAATTAAGTTTAAAATTAAAAACAATTTTAAAACAATTCAGTATGAAAGCAATTCAGTTTGAGCTTCTGTAATCTCAATCTAACCTTCAAGAATACAAAAAAAATATTACATTTTTTAAAAAATTCTATTTCACTTCTGGAAATGGAAGAATACCGGGCCAAATATTGCAGGACACTTGTGGACCACTTTTGTAAATTCCTTTCCTAAAGCTGAAGGAAATATCTCTGGATACACAAAGCTGGAAATCTGTGACCACAGGTCACATAGATAAACTACTTAGAAAATGTAACCATGCACTCGAGACATTTTAGTTAGAAAATTCACTGTAAACTTTTGGCTAAGCCTGAAGGAAGGTGGATAGCTGGCAAGCTCGCTATGCATGATTTCTTAACACTGCTGGGTAGGTGGGTTTTAAAAAAAACCAAACACTTAATGGATTTCCTACTATTATGTTAGCTAAATCCCCCACTTCTGAGATACTTTTTTTTTTTTTTTTAAGAGTTTTTTCAAAGATAATGACAAAACTGAATCAATTAATGGATCTCTTCTTTTACAGAGAGAGTAGCTGACTGCAAGTTAGAGGATCTGTGTTAAAATTATACCTGTCCCCCAGTAAAACCCTGCTCCCTAGGCAACGTGAGATGTAACAGAACTCACCTCCTGGCCCTTAGATCACAACAGGTTTACCTTTAAAAAAAAGAATTTTGTGTCTAAACCTCACAAGTAGTTACAGCTACCATTCTCTAGTCTCTGAACTGCCTCAGAAAGACTAAGTAGAGGAGACAAAAATTGCTTTAAAACAAAATTGCTTTAAGCTTGCTTAAGGAATTCTTCAGAAGCATAAAAAGAACACATTGACATTTTTTTAATGCATTTTCAGACCATTTATGAAGATCTAGGAAGCCTGAAACCTGAATTTGGCTCTTACAGTAGAGTAAGACGAGTTAAGTTTGCAAAAGTTTTGGACTGAAGAGACTATAAAAATGATAGAGATTAACAAGTCCTTGAGCCTTAGGAAAACAAACAAACAAAGAAAAAACCAAACCAACAGAAAAACTTTTTTTTTTTCAAGGTCTATACATGAATTGTGCCCTCTTAGCCATAGAAGCTGGGGCTAAAACAGCAGAAGCTTGACCTCTGAAGCCTCAAGGCATATAGGAGGAGGTTTTTACTTGATTATTCAATAAAAAATAAACAAGTATATTAGACTAATCTTTAAACAACATCTCACTATATGTTATATTTACTGGATTATTCTTACAGAACTGGAAGGACAGTTGTGAAGGACCAGGTATTTCCTTACACGAACATGAAATGTCCTTTGAGTCAGCCGACAATACTGACTTAAAATGGCGTCTCCACGCGGCGCTGAACCCCCCCTGTGTGTGTAGGGGGGGGAGATCAGTGTCAGGATCATTGTCAGTAACACAACAGATAAATCACAGTTCTAGACATTTTTTAAATGTTAATAAATACCTACAAACCTCTCAGCACCCTTCCAGGCTGTGAAGGACCAGGTATTTCCTTACACGAACATGAAATGTCCTTTGAGTCAGGCGACAAAACTGACTTAAAATGGCGTCTCCACGTGGCGCTGAACCCCCTCTGTGTGTGTAGGGGGGAGGAGCCGCAGCCGGAAGCAGGGGCGGGACTAGGTCCCGTCTGATTGGCTGAAAAGCCCGGAAATACAAAACCGGCCAATCGGGAGCGCCAAAAACCCCATAAGAGAGGCAGCGCGGCACGCCTCTCTCTCTCTCGTTCTCTCCTCGTGTTTGGGGCGGTCCTCTCCACACACTGCCTGCCGCCGCCATTTTCCTGCCCTGCTGCAGAGCCGCTCCGCTGCCTGCCTGCCTGCCTGCCTGCCCGCTCGCCGCAGAGCTGTGCGCCGCCGCTGACACCTGGAGCCGCAGTCCCAAAGTCCCGGAGCTCGCTGCCGCCGCCTGCCTGCCCGCCGCCGCTGCTGCCAAAAGTCCCAGCGCCACTCGAAACCACCGCGTTTCCAGGGTCTGCAAACAGCCGTGCCGCAGCTACGGGGGGGGGCCACCTGCGCTTGGAGTGCCTGCAGCCTCTTCGCTACCCAGCTCGTCCTATCTGCGCCGCCGCGTGGTGAGATAATTCCGGCTACCCCAGCTTATAGGGGAAAGTATAATCCAGCCATTCGGGCATATCCCTCCCCTCTCCTTCCCTCACTTAAATAAGATGTGTAACTAAGGTGTACCCATATATGTTTAATGTGTTGTAATCACTCCTTTTGAACCTCCTGCCCCAAATTGCTTTGTTTTCCCCACAATAAACCGTGCATTTCTTTAGAAATATTAGTAAGCACTGAGCAAGTTATTCACTCGAAAAAGTCAGGGCATAAGCCCCTGTCTCCTCTGTGTGAGGCGATACCCACGTGTGGATCTCTCAGCAAATCCTGATAAGTTAATACACTCCAAAAAGGAGATATAATAGGTCACGGATCGTGACAACAGTTCAGACCAAGGAATTCAAAAGTGCATGCTGAAAAGTCTTTGCTTACAATTAACAAAATGGCTTTTCAAATGTGAATGTGGGTTTCTTTGAATTGCCAATAACAAATGTCAGCTGTATGAATTCCAGTCAGGCATGAACTAAGAAATTATTCTTGTTCTCCATTTCACAAAGTTTTATAGTGATGATATAACACGTCACATTATATTGCATCTCTGTTTAGCCCCAGGGCTTTGTGCCAGGCTCAGGAGAGCCAGACTCAATGGCTGGCTTAGACACAGCTTTGTTGTGGGAACTTGGTTAAATCTTGCAGTCAGTTTGTTGGGAATTAAGCACCTAAATGCTTTTCAAGATCTCATCCTCCCAATAAAATAAAAAGTAGAGAAATTAATACTCACACAGAACCTGCAAAGTTAGTAATCTTTCACCACTTATGACGTGCCAGAAAATCTTGATCACAAAACCCACATACTAAGCATATAAAACTCACAAAGTCAAAAACAAACAAACAAAAAATAAGAACAAACAGAGATAAGTTAATATTTTTGTTAGAAAGAGCTGGGGATTATGGCCAGATTCAGATGCTATAAAACTAGCCTAAAATTCCATCTCTCTTATCTGCCAACTGAGTGCACTATGGAAGTAACTTCACTGGACTCTATTTCAGCTATACAAGTGGGAAAATATTATCAATCTCTTTTTTAAAGCATTTTGATATCTATTAAGGAAATGGTGTAATAACAGATTTAGCTGGTTTTCTCACCTACCCCAAACCAAAAGATGATATACAAGCTGCTTGGTAGGAACAGCATTGTTCTTCCTATGAGTTGCTAGTAGTACAATGTGTAGGGTTATTTATCTTATTGAAGTATTATGGATAAATCCAAATATTCCAATCACTGGTATCAGTCAGATACTATGAGCAACAAGATGTGCCTACCTACAGGTCTCAGAAGGAAAACTTTTGATATTTGCTTACAATGGATTTCACAGAGTGTCTTCCCAAAGTACAAGTTGATGACAGACACCCATTTCAGCCTTCCTCATATGACTTATTTGCAAGGCTGAAAAATATATATGAAAAATAACCTGTCCTTCTAAATGGAGATATATTGTAACTTTCCAGTCTTCTATTTTTTTATCTTCAACTCCCAACAAATCTATCTGAGCTGAAATCCTGGCCCCAAGGGAAGTCAATATCTATTTATGTTAATAGACCATTATGAGCCACTGTAAATAACCAATATAAGTCAATCTCTCACCTGTTTCAGAATTCCAGCTTATACCTACTTAAAACTCAGACTTAAAATTTACTCACATTTTTCTCTGTTAGTATTACTGTTTTTTATAGTGTATTCAGATTATTTTTTTTTTAACTTTGGATAGCTATTACCTGTTCAAAGAGACTTTTAATTGGCATTTTGTGAATAGATTAATTAAAATGCTGTGCTGTTTCACACATGCCAGAAACACTACAGGCTTAAAGCAGAAACACTTTTAAGTAGAGACTTAGTTTTCATTCACAGGAGTTCAAGTTAAGCAAATGAGATGCAGCCCTTACTCATTCAGCATATCAACACAAAGAGGAGACTCATGTAATTTTCTTTTGTGAATTATTTTCTTATTTCTCTCAATTTCTGGTACACAGTTGCTGGTGTTTCTAAGGTGTAAATTGAAATATTTTCAACATACAAATACCAAGATGAAAGTGTTTACTCCTTGAATAGCAGGTTGTTATACCAAAGAGAATGACAATTTGAACTAGCAAAAAGCCACTGACACTTCTATGAATAGACTCACATAGCTAAGGATACACATAGTTGCTTTCAAAAAATTATACAGGAAGTGTCTAGACTCCAAGGAGAAGGAGAGTAGGAGAGGAAGCTTCTTTATTATACATAAATTAAAAATTCCACCTTTCACAGAATCAGAATTATCAGAGTTGGAAGAGACCTCTAGAGATCATCTAGTCCACTTCCCCTGCTAAGGCAGTATTGTCTAGAGCACATTACACAGGACTGCATTCAGGTGGGATTTTAATATCTCCAAAGAAGGAGAATCACAAGCTCTCTGGGCAGCCTGTTCCACTACTTTGTCAGCTTCACATTAAATAAGTTTTTCCTCACGTTTAGATGGAACATCCTGTGATCCAGCTTGTGCCCACTGCCCCTTTTCCTGTCACTGGGCACTACTGTAAAGAGTCTGGCTCCATCCTCCTTACACTCACCCTTTAGATACCTATAGGCATTGTTAACATCTCTTCTCAGCCTTCTCTTCTCTAGGCTAAAGAGTCCCAGCTCTCTCAGCCTTTCCTCATAAGGGAGATGCTCCAGTTCCCCAGTCATCTTTGTTGCCCTCCGCTGGACTCTGTCTAGTAGTTTCCTGTCTCTCTTGAATTGGGGAGCCCAGAATTGGACACAATATTCCACGTGGGACCTCACCAGGGCAGAACAGAGGGGGAGGATGACCTATTGACCACACCCTTCCTAATGCATCCCAGGATACCACTGGCCCTCTTGGCCACAAGGACACATTGCTGGCTCATGTTTAACTTGTTGTCTACCAGGACTCCAAGATCCTTCTCCTCATGGCTGCTTTCCAGCAGGTCAACCCCTAGCATCAACCCTTACATCCCTATCTAAGAAAGGTTTGTAAATTCCTCCTCTGTAGTGTCTCTCTACCTCCTTTGTATTGCAGCTGAGTCATATAAATCTCCTGAGAAATCTAGCTTGTTTGCCTGAGTATCATGATGGGATCATTCTTGAACTTGGAAGAAGCTGCGCTTAGCTGCTATCCTTAATTTCTTTGCTGATCATAGGTGTCTTCCATAGCATCCTACTCACCATGTCCCAGAATAAGCTAATGTCTGCTCTTCTGAAATCCAGGGTTCTGTATGCTGCTATCCTCCTTCCTCATTCCCCTCAGAAAATGAATTTAAATTTCAGCTGCTAATTTCTGCTGTGCACGTTATAATTTTAGTTAACCAAAGAAATGAGAATGACATACAAAGCCAAAAGAATACAAGCAAACAGCCTGAGAAGAAGCACCAGTTTAAGCATTGAAGCCTAATTTCATACCATAGAAGTTAAACTTTGCATAACAACTTTTCTAGTATTCTGTTATTTTACAACTGTGGTAAACAGTAGACCGAACTCCCACTGAGAAATCAAATGTTTTGTTGTATTTGAAATAATAGAGATATGATCTAGATTACAATAAATTTGTTAATTCCAGAAACATTCCAGTATCTAGTCAAGTAGACAACAATAACTATGAAGTGTCATAGTGACCTGTTTGTCTTGTAAAATTTGGATTCTGTCATGGATGAAAATAGACAAAACTCTCCTTAGAGCATGAACTGAAGTGCACAACAGCATTTTGAATCAACAAAAGAAATAGCAAACTGGAAAAAAAAAATCTCCCTAAATCTTAAAGGAGGTATATTTTGAATGAGCCCCAAAGCTGCAAAAAAATCCATTGTTGACGGTGTTTGCTAGGAATAAAGCTCTCTTGGCTCTACAATATGCCTGAGGACTTCTTTGCTGGGAAGCGTCTGGACTTCTGTAATGTCTCTGTGGTTCTGCTGCTGGAGGGTGCTCACTGGGGAGATTAAACAGCAGGGCAGCGCAGAGGCAGAGGAGTGAAAAGGAATGGAGACAATGAGCTTCTTTTTGGCCATTAATAGGTACAATACCCTCAGAGAAGCAAGAAACAAATGCAACCTAAATGTTGAAAAAACTTAGTTCCCAAAACTGTGGCTTCCCACTTCTTCTTTCATAGTGTTAAAGATCAAAAGTAAACTGAGGTTCTTACCTAAGAGTAATATTAATAAAAAACATACTTTACTGGGTCCGGCTCAGACGGTGTTAATTTTCTTGATAGTGTCATGCATGTGTGGTGCTGTGTTATGAGGTGGTGACTAAAACAGTGTTGATAGCACACCAGCATTTTGAATGTTGCTGAGCAATGCTTGTACCCATTGTACACACACAAAATCCTTCAGACTCTGACAGAGGTCTTTAGTCTCATTGTCCAACATATCTTGGTATTTGCCAAGACAATTAGCCTACTCTTTCTCCTTCAGACACATCCTGAAATCACTGAGATAAAATGTTGGCTACATCGCTCACTCATTCCTCAGATGGCAAAATGATATCAACCTTCTTTTCATTAGAGCAGAAGCAAGTAAAAAGAAAGCCTAAACAATTTACATATTAATTTCAGATTTGTCTTTCTTCAAAGTAGCAAAGATTAATCAGCTTATTCTTTCTGAATATCTATTCTCATGAATAATGATGCAATCTTTGATATTGTGATTCATTGATAGCAACAAGAGGATGAGTAATTGCTCAAGTAATTTTAAACTTTGAAAGTTTATCAAGTGATTGTGTCTTTCCCAAATTTATGCTATGCCAAAAGTCTCTTTTCAAATTATTTGAAACATCATAGCTTTACAGAAACTAGAAAATTACTTCACTCCTTTTAAGATAAATTCATTAAGAACATTATTTGTGAGTAAGTCATTATTATCTGACCTCACGAATTCACAAATTCCACTAACAGGATGAATTACACAGTAAGAAGGACTTCAGAAATTTATAAATAAAATTTAAATTCCCACAAGAAAATGTTTCTTTTTAACTTAGCTAAGAACTGCTACCTTTCTTCCTCCCACTGAATTCAATTAATTCTGTACATTGCAGAGCATTGTAATTTCCTCTCTTTTACTGAAACTTTCAGAATCTTTGCCATTTCTGTCTAACCCATACAATTTATCACAGCATGCATTTGGAGTGTTGATTTTCTGGGCTGTTTGGGGAATGAAACAAAATAGGAGATGTAATTCATATCACCTGAAATACAAGAACCCAAGTAGTCACCTTGACAACTACATTAAGAGAATTATCAAGAAAAAAATAGGGGGTTAAGAATGTTTACCTTTTGCCACATTCAGTGACTTAGCTACTGTAAAGTAGTCTGGATTAAATTAAGTATCAGACTTCCTTCTATTTTCTAAGCCTTCAACAAAGTTTTAAGGGAATAAAAAATAAAGAGCAAGAGTAGGTTACAAAATACGTTATCATTCACATCTGTATTTCTTATTTCACATGTACACAGGTTAACAAGTACTTCACTTATAAATCCATGGCTGCTTAGGAATTACTATGAGGTACCTTATGTTCCCATTTTTGGTTTTGCATAGTAACTAAATTTAGATATAATGGAGTATTTAATATTCTGCAGTATTTTCTTGTTCATGTCACAGCCATCAGAGGAGAGAGAACATGACATGACATAAGCAGAAGGAGGCACAAAGAAAATTTGTTGTGATCCCAAAGTTTAAATTTAATTAAAGTGTAGTTTTTGCACTTGGATATATCACATGTTAAAATCAAAGGACTTGAATAAAATAAAGCATTCCTCTTTTAAGTACACCTAAAGCAATTATTTTGGGCTTTTTGCCACAGTTATATTGGCCAACAACTTTAATGCCCAACTCTTTAGGTGAGATTAAGCTTAGTTTCAGGGAAACATTTTAAGGCAAATATTTTATACTTCAGTCATCTGCTCTATATCCTCACTGTAATTTTATATGATTGTATTTCAATCTGCAGGTAAAAAATTAGGTTTTGGTTTTTTTGCTTCGGTTTGTTGTTGTTTTCAAAATACCAGCACTTTTCTTAAATTGGAACATTCGAGATTTTTTCTTAGTACAGCACTTCTAAAAATTACACTGAAATATCTTCTCTGCATACTGTACTGAAGCTCCTGAAAGGATGGGTTATACTTCATATAGCTAGATGAAAAGTAAAGGCTGTGATTTTAAAGGCTGCCCAGGGAAGCTCTGTTTGCCTGAATATCTGGACATTTGCTACAACATTTGTTGTTGTAAAGGCTCGAGATGGATCTGAGGAAGTTACTGGATGAAATATTATGATTCTTGCTGTAAAAAAGGTCAGAACAGAGAATCAGGAAAGGTAACACCCGAATTAGACATTTATGAAGATAGGAAAAATTTCTTCCTTTCAGACGCTTATCTGCATCTGAGGGAGAGAATGGATTGGATGCATTAACAATATTAGGAGACCCTGTTGCAAGACTGAAAAACAGTCATATCTAAACAAAAGCACACATTTGTCATGCTTTGATTTGTTTGGTTTGGGTTTTTTTCTCTCCTAAATCCTAATTAAAAAACTCTTATATAGGTCCTTGGGCCAAAATTATATATGAACACTACAGCACATTCCTGAAATGTGTAGAACTTAAAACAAGAGTGGGGCAAAGGGAAGTCTGTGAAATATTCAGACTTTTTTAATAGAAAAAGTGGTCCTACACAGAAAGTTTCTGTAAAACACAGGCTTCTAGTTTTGGCTAAAATTAGCTGGAAAATATTGAAATACCTCAGACTTTCTTGTTGGGTAGCAGCTATGTTCTGATGAATTTTTATTCTTAAAATGCAACTCAGCATACCAAACCTGAGATTGAGCCCATATTTTACATGTTTTTTTCTATATTTCAGTCAATCCCTCTCAAATAAATTTTCTGTCACCCAAGAAGGACATGTAGTGTTCACTTAACTAATTTACCTACAGTTCAGCTTTTATTCAAATGGAGACAGAGAATGAAGATAATGGTAGAGATACCAGTATTGCCAAGTGCAAGGTTCAAAAAGTCACCTACTTAGACCTCTGTTGATGTCTCCAACCTTATAGAGAAACTTTCTTCCTTTAAAAAGATTGTAGTCATCTGATTAATGAACATTGGTCTTTTCAAATATCAGGGGAAGCACTAAAAATTCTTCAGAAGCATGAGAATTCTCAGAGAAATCAAAGTAATTCAATGGTTTCCATTCAAAAACATCCAGGACTAATTAATAAAATACCAACTATAACTATCTACTTTATAAGTTATTGCAATATGACTGGTTTGCATCCAGGTATTTTCATTTTTTTTTCAGAGGGAATATTAAACTGTCTTGATTTATTTATATGAAGTATAAGAATTTTTATAATAACCTTTTAATTTCTTTCTAGATAACCTTCCTAAGTTTTCTCTCTCTGCTTTGATCTAAAAATAGCAGTTCCAAAGTTAGCCAGCAAAAACATTAATAACAATGAACACAATAATAAAGTCATTTAATTTAATTAAAAGTTTAAGCATTGCCAAAACAACAAGGACAATAAAATGTCCAAACTGGGCCTCAGATAACTCTGTAAACCAACAAGAAGACTGCTGTTCAGAAACAACAAATGTTAATGTCTTTATTTTATATTTCTTCTAAGCTAAAACTTTTCTGAGACAATAATTTATCATGCAAAGCTTGATGGATATTGATTTCTGTTTCAGTTAAAACCCAAATTATGTATTTTACATATTATACAGAAGGATATTGATGACAAAAGTCTTCAATTCTAAAATACTTCTATTTTTCATATGAATTTACTTCCAATTATAATCATAAAACAAATCTCTGATAAAAGAAAAACAAAATTAGATCTCAACACAGAAATAACTAGATTGCCTCAACAGCTGCAAACTCCTCAAATTGCTACATATGTGTCCTAGGAGTATCTCTTAGCAATGGATTTAAACAAAAATATAATTTCTCACTAAAAAAGTACGGCTACTACATGTGCCCACCCACAAATTCCTATAAAAACATAGTGCAATATCAGACAAAAAGAAGTACAGAGACACAAACTAGGACTTTTAGCAAGAGCTTAACTGTCATCTCATTTGAAGAGTTGCAAATCACAGAAATGCTGAATAGTGACTTGGGAATGATAGTTTGGGGTTTTGTGTGTGATCCTCCAATAGGAAATATGAAGAATTTAATTTTTGGGTATAGCTTCTCATAAAATTAATGTTAGCTACTGGTTTATCAAGTAGGTATCTGCATTCATTTTACAAAGAAAAAAACTAAACTAAATGAACTATAGGAAAGAAAGTAGAAGACACAGTATGAGTGACGACTGGCCCAAATTTCAGAATTTAAGGGATATTTGCATTAGCATGACAAGGCTCAAATTAACTGAATAAAAAAAAAAAAAAAAAAAAAGTCTATTTTAATTAAAACTACAAAATCAATAACTGTGTGATGTGTAAGGGAACACCAGCTTTTTCAATAAGCTTTAGCTTGGAAAGCTCTGGTTGACATACAGCTGATCTAGTTATTAAGACTGACTCTGCAGCTGTAAGGGAATACAGGCACCTCCAGAGCAAAACTCACCTCTTGTCCCTATGATATAAGGTGTTCATTAAGTTAAGGTGTGAAACCAGCTTTTCTTTTCAAAAGTTATTTAAAATTGTCATCTCATCTAGTAGCAGTAGAGGTTTTTTGAAATATTTTTGAAGTATCATTAAAACTTTCTTGCAAAAATCCACTTCTTGATATATGCAGATAGACTGATAGAGAACCAACACAAAAAAAAGTGCTACAAAATCAAAGCACTGAGTAGTTATCCAGTGAAGTATTTCAAGAATAGACATGTCACAGTTTAAGGCTGGACCAGTAATTAAACAACTGACACATGTTCTCTATTAACATCTTTCCCTTCCCAGAAGGGGAGAGGAAAGACAATTAGAGAGAGGGATTTAGGGTTTAAAAACTAAACTGAAAGCTTTAGAAACTAAACAAAAATAACTTTGTTAAAAAATAATGATGAAAAGTAAAAAAAATGCATTATATATGTACTGAGTATTGTGTGCCTGGGAGGGAATACTTCATGGGATCAGTTTTGGTCATGTGTCCAGTCTGCTTCTTCCTTCCTACAGGAGGGTTGCAGGTGTGACCCCTTTTTCTCCCTTTTGTTTCTGGCACATAAGAAGTTTAGCAGAACCAAGCAGTGACCTTGGTTTCCATAGGAATAAGTAGAAGCAAGACACTTTCTGCATACCACCTATACCCTTATCTCTGCAATAACTATAAACCTTGAGCATTAATTTCAAAGTGCTGTCACTTAAAAGAGGCTTAACTGAAGAGTAAAATTCTGACAAAGAAAATTCATTCAGTCCTGGCTCAAACTAGGACAGCCCAACAAGTTTTGGACTCTGCTTAGTGTAATCCTAATTGCACATCAAAGCAGAGATCTAAAGCACTGCCATTATTCTTTCCTGAACTGTGAAAGGGAGTGAGGTTGAGTAATTAAATGTATATGTATATGGAATATTTAGAGAGAAAGAAAAGTAAATTTCCATCCCTTTGTTGTGGTAACATGGGATTTGTTATGCAGATCAGCAAGAAAAAAAAATAAATAAAATAAGTACCTCTAAGGTTAGGAAAGAGAAATTAGAACTAGAATATTATAACTTTTTTGGGTTTCATCCTCCTTAACTAGAGGCAATTTGTTGAGTCAAGTCCCAGCGGCTAAAAGCAACTTCAAACGTTACTTACATAACTGAAGAAGGTCTGATGCAAATAAATTTGGAAAATATAAAGGCAGGTGTATAAGTGCACTTCATAAGGTGTTTTGACTACAGAGCAATAATATAATACAAAGATAATGAATATACTTTCTGAATGTTTATTGACGTACAATTTCTATATCAAAACTACGATGTAACACAGATAAGTTGCAATTGGAGGTTGGAATACAGTGTCCAGGGCACTTTATTTACAGCAATAATGCTAATTTTTCCTCTGAAATTTGTCTAGTCATATCATTCACCCTATTAATCACTTACAGTATTTTGAAGTATGGTTGTGTTCCCATTTTTAAAATTTGCTTGCTGTGATATTCACATTAAATTTAATGGAATGGCAGGAATATTTTCCCAAAGCATTGACTTCAAAGAAGATTTTGAGAGGCTGTGAAACAAACTTTCACATGCAAAAAAACAGCTTTGGCAACAAATCTTTGTCAATGCCAGTTTCAGTTAATATATACTTCATGTACACCAGTTAAAAAATGTGTTTGGGATTTTTTTGCTTTTTTGGGGAAAAAATTACTGGTTCCTATTGTAGACTGCAACTGACAACTACATGGGCAGAACAAGAAAGTATCTATTGCCATATAGGTACATGTTCATGCAGTCTTCTGTACCACCCCAAAAATTTTGTGTGTCATGGCTAAAGAAATAAATGTTAAAAATCAGCTGGCTTGCTGAGTTTTACAAAATATGATCACTGTATGAAGTAAAAATAAGCTTAAAAACAGTTATGTGGCATGATCTTTGCAACAGATGGGCAAATCCAGGTTCTCCTTTATCACGTAGGTATGTTTAACTGTAAAGACAGGGCACCTGTGACCCCCAGCAATGCTGGCTGGCTGCTCTTCGAAATGTCTATGATTGTCATCAACTTTTCCATAAGCCTCCTGATAGTCTCCTACAAGATACGCTTCACTTAGTCCTCTCCATAGTCTTCTCCATGATGAGAAACTGCAGGTGAAAGAGACTACCTTGATGAGAACTTTGTCTGAGGTGGCAAAATTCAGATAATTTGACTTAAGGTAAGAAGGGGGAACAGGTACATGGGACAAATATGAATAAAAAAAATTCTATTTTACCCCTACAAGGGGTTTTATTTAAGACCACTATATAATGCCTGCCTATTATAAGCATAATCCTGGCATCCCAGGAGTCAGACTTGCTGTCTATGACAGTAGTAGACTTAGAAAAAACATAAGGCCCTGTTCAAGCAGGAAATACAAACTCTTTACAGGCTTTACCAAATTCAGAAATGCTAAAAGGAGGCTGATTCATTACTTACTCTGCTGGAAGGGAGAAGGGAGAAGAGAAAAGGAGGTAGAAATAAACCACTGGCAGCTTCTAGCCATGACATCAATAACTGTTCCAAGTCTCTCCTGTCTTGCCTAACTCCTTCCTGATGGACATGGATGAAAATACAAGAGGGAATTTCCCCAGTCCACTTCTTTCACATATTTCTGGCATATCTGTCTCACTCCCCTCTTGTTTACATGGCTACCTCCTAATCCAAGGACTTCCTTGCTTTAAACCAGATTTTTTTTCTCCCCAGGGTCCATCTCAGTCAAAAAGACTCCCTTTTCATCCAGTCTCAGTTGTTCTAGGCCTACAACTTGGTTTTCTGCCTCAAACTGAAGCAAAATCTTCCCAGTCCCCCTCTGTGATGCACTTCTCCAGCCGATGCCAGCCTCCCATTTATTCCAGTTCCTAAGAGTTCCTAACATTTAACTCTAGTCAGGAACTTTTTGGGTTATCATTTTCATACACCCTCACATAGGCAACCATAACATATCCTTCTTCCCTACATAAGCAACCCTAGACACAGGAAGAATGTATCCTTTTTTACTATGTTTTTCACTAACGAGTTTCTTGCCTTTGTCACTTCCACAGATCCTCACATGAGCGTTGCTTCTGTTTCCTATACAGTACAGTGAATCAGCTTCTCTCTCTAGGCCCTAGTGTTCTGTCCTAGTGTGTGATCCCACTGCAGTGCAGCCCTTGGACTGAAGCATTGTCAGTCCCTTTTTGAAGCTTGCCCATGTCTGATGTTTGAAAGGCACTTAGGATGGCAAGGAACAAACATAGACACTGAGGGATGACTGTTCAAGAGATACTGGTTATTAAAACCAGTACAAATCATGGTATATTGAAAGCCAACTTTTGAAACATTTGTGCAGGGAGAGGTAAATGCCTATCCCTGACACAAAAGGCTGTGTGAATAAATTCAATCCATGCAGTTGGAGTCTGACAGAATTACAGGATTATTAAATACGGCCATAAAATGGGAAATTTCAGATGTTCTTATATACAAGGTAGGATATGGGAAAATTGAGAAAGGAAAGGGGCAGTGTCAGCCCTGCATGTGGTATCTAGAGTTTTATCTTCCATCCTTATTAACTGTGACTTTAGAGTGAAGTATCATTGTCTAAAATACAATGACAGTCTGTGAAGCAGGAAAAAGGTTTCAGGCTTCCCTACTGCTTTGAACCAAGCTTCATCTGACTCTTCTGAGCCCAGTGAAGTCTTTATAGTGTGTGCCTGCTTCAGCAGGGGAGGTACTAAGTTACTCCAGCTGTTCCAACTTCAAATAGCATTGGATGTTCTGCAGCGAGAGGCAGAGGTTTGAGTCTCCTTAGCTGGAGAAAGCTGAGCCCAGACCTTTCACTTTTAGAGGGACATGTCCAAGCAACAAAGCTTGGAGAAGATGTGCCTTTAAAGAAAAATATGCCTCCTGCTCCTGAACACTCTCTGAAAGAAAATAGTTTTCTATGAGAGGAGTGACCTTGCTACAATGCGCCAGATCCCAGATAACAGACATCCAACCCCAGTTATCTTGGAGAACCATATAAATTCTTTTGCAGTCTTTCATCCTCAGATTCCCCACCAGCTTAGTCCAGGTGGTTCCACTTTGGTGTTGCCAGTCATGCTGGTAGCTAACAATAGGTTCTGGTTTTCATCCTTCTAACAAAAGTATAAAATATCAGATATTGCAAATGTTTCTCAGTCTCACCAAGTAACATAATCATCAGTGAAATTACAATTGAAACAGATTTGCCTAGCAATTGCCTGAAGATTATATTCATCTAACCCACATTGCACCTATATGCCTGTGCCAAGAGGTAGGCTCTGAGCATCAGATATCCTTATCCAGTAATATTGGCCTCAAAGACTTAGCAG
>NW_009954107.1:983025-993873 GCF_000747805.2 Chaetura pelagica | reverse complement strand
CAGGAATGATGCAAACATGGCTTTCGGTACATTTTCTCAAGAGGAGCTTAGTATATTCATAATACTCTTCAAAGAAAAAAGCCATGCATTTTAAAACCTGGTATAAGTAATTTCTGTGAAACTCCTATTTATACAACAGATATTTTTGGTGCTTGAAAACTGTTCCACCTTCACCCTGGCTATATTCCCTTGGAAAATTTAAAAGTATCTTTTATCCTACCTGGTAGCTCAGCTAAACTTCCTAGCTATTTATCTGACATTATTTTCTTAGACCAGCCTTGAAATTACGTTCTCCTTTTTGCAATGTTAATATGCAGTGAAAATCAACTCATCCAACACTGCATTAATGTATTGCAGTATCATACCAATACACACCCTTTGGATTAATTAAAAAAGAAATATGAACTTTCCATTTAATAAGAATTCTCCACAACCTTGGCTATATAAAGAAAAGACTGATAAAATTGTTGATCCATTAGCTTTATGATTCTTTCATAAAGATAAATACAACTGTGGCATGATGGGATTACTTTCCTACAAAGTCTACATTAAGATACTGCCTGAAAGGAAACAATAAAACAAACACCAGGGGTTTTGTTAGACTGAATCCCACTTGTCAATTGTGGTTAAGGAGGAAAATTATTAAGACTTCTTCTGAAATCAAACATGATTTGATGAAAAGTATGTGAACCACAGCATAACTGTTTCTGAATACTGAATGGTTTAATTAACACTGCAATTTAGGGCACTTGTTATTCTCTCTCATCGTTCAATGTGCTTACCTTTTGACCAGCCCACATTCTAAAAGATGAGGTCTAAACTAAACAAAGGTTTTGTTTCCTTAGGACAAGGACACAGACAACTGTAAGGATTTTCATGGTTACCCTATGTGTGATCAAGGAATTTCCCATTTTAAGAAGTTCTAAGACATAAATATCCATAAATGCTAGCTTGGTCTACTCATTAATCACCTGCACAGGCACAATGGAGCTATATGGCAATTTTTGTAGTCAGACACTAACAAACAGAAGTAGACACCAAGATCCTCAAGAGTTTTTTCTGAATCAACATTTTCCAAGCAAAACAGACCTTGTACTAGAATAACAGGCACCACTAAAAGTACCACACAGATAAATTCCACATGCAAACTCCCGTTACAGAAGATGTCTAAACAAGATCAAAGAGGGGATAGATGTGATAAATTCCATTATTATAAATGGAAATCAGAGATCTCTAATCACAATATATTTCTCCTATATTTTTTTCCACTGAAAAAATACTATAATATTTGAACATAATAGAAAAAGCAAATACAAAATATCTAAACACAGATACTTTAGGAAAAGGGACAAAGTATAAAAGGTCTCTTTGCCTTTTCAACTTATGACAGGTACTTCATAGAAGTTTTGAAAGAAATCAGAATTATTTTACACTTGCAGTAGGTAGTACAACTTTTACGATATATACACTGGCCCAACACAAGAAAATAAGCAGCAGCACAAGGATAACTCCAAAACACGGTATAAGATCCTGAAGAATACATTATAGTTTAGTTACTTTCTAATCCTCACCTATATTTTTGCTTACAGCACAAATAAGAAGTCAGAGACCCATTCTTCATTTTGTGTTCAGCATCATGACAACTATTCTTGACCTGCTGCACTCATATCATAAATAAATTGTTAGCAAATTGAACAGTGTTCCAAAAGATATTTGACTGTCTTGCTCATATTATGTCTCCAAGACAATATTACACTGAGCAATAAAAGATCGAATCTTTATGCATAACCTGATATAGGATTGAAATGCAGTTCAAATGCCAAGTCAGTCTTGTTTTTCTTGATCTTATTGCTTATGAGTACAATCTCAGCATCATATTAATATAATCACCACATATGCAGTTGCTTTACACATAAAAATTCTAAGTTTGCAAATGTGAACATTAAAGAAACTACCTTATGGAATTATGCAACAAAAAACTTATCAGTATTCACCACGATGCATTTAAATGGGGAAAAAAAAAAAAAAAAAGTCCATAAAAGGAAGTTAAGAATTACACTGATTACAAAGTTGTCATCTGGACGTGCCAATGACTGTGACTGAGTGAATTTTCAGCCATGGTTCCAACCAAAGATACATATTCTAATTGACTAGAGTACATGAGGGAGAAGAAATTAAGAGTTACATTGTGCCCAGCTGTTAGGAGGATTAAATGGGCTTCTGTCCTTCATACAATTGTCAGGAACAACCACTGATTCCTGTTGTCACAGTTTGACTTAGGTCCAACAACAATGCTCTCGATCCCCCCTCCCCCCAACCCAGGTAGGGAAGGAGAGAGAGAAAAAGAGAGAGACTTGGCCGGATTGAAAACTAAACTACACAGCTTTAATTAAAACACTAATGAATGATACAAGAAAATATATACAATTATATACAGATATATTCAGGTGTAGGCAAAAAGCCTCTCGCCTACCCCCACCCCAGCAACTCCCACAGCACTTCCCTGAACTGGGAAGAGTCCCGAGGAATCCCGGAGCTGCTGCTGGAACAGAGCAGAGAGTTATGGGGGTCACGAGAGATCAAGCCTGAGGATCGACGGTGATGGATGAACAGAGTCCTCCCTGGACGCCGGCCATGGACGGAAGAGAAGGGAAGAAAAAGAAGGAAGGAAGTTGTCTTCTGTGATCTCTGACCTTCCTCTGAGCTTACGTAGATATATGGAATGGAATATCTTTGGCCAATTTTGCTGTCCATCTAACTCAGCCTCCTACGGGGGGGTCACAGATCTCCCCATAGTGTCTGAGCCGGCAGAGTGCAGGTGCAGCCTTGAAGCCTCAGTAGTTAGAAAAACATTCCACTGTCTTATCAGCCTAGCAGAACACACTGTTGCTAATTACAAGAGAGCTTACTGAAGGAAAAAAAAATCAGTAAAAAGAAAAATTGGCTTCATCCTGGCTCAAACCAGGACACCTGTGCTCAGGGAAATTCAAAAACAGATTGCTTCAATTAACCAGTTGTCTGAAGAGCAGAAGTCCAGAAATTATTACAAACCTCTGATGGTGATAACAGAGCTCAGTAACCTGGGAAATTCTGAGGTACAAGGATGTGACAAAGAAACAGGCTGAAAAGAACAATGGCTGCTAAGAGTCAAATTAGTTCCAGGCAGAACCTAGCTGTTCATGCAGAAGATTGATGTTTACATTTATGGATCTATGTCAGGAATTTATTAGCTAATAAGACAAGGTCTGTTGAGGAGAAAGGGCTGGAGCCAAAGTAAAAAGGAAAGGAGATTATTTGGTGGAAGACAATTAATTGAAAATGTAAAAGAAACTTGGAGAACCTCTGCAAGGAGAAAAGATTGTTCAGAGTGAAGACCCTAGAACCAAGTTTGGTATCACCTCTCTGCCCAAATTGCATCAGGTCCTGAGGGGCTCAGCTACAAAAAAAGAGCAGAGGGATGCTTCTGCCAAAGAAGTTCCAACATGCTCTCTTCTCTGTTGCCTCTTGGGAACTTACCACTTCTGGAATGTTCTCATGATCTCCTGCAGCCCTACACAAGACAGAAAATTCTCAGAAAGTTTTCAAGTTATGATTTCAACATGAATAAACTCTTGACTGTTTTTCAGTGCAAATGTTTTGAGGACATTCAGAAGAGTTTAGAGATAACAGCTTTATAAAACTGTTCACCAGGAGGAAGCCTAAGTTAGAAGAACAAGTAAACAAAAATTCAGGTACTGGATTCATATTTTTGTCATGTGTGAAAACATACATATATTACAGCAATTAAATTAAAAAAAACCCAAACAAGATTTTGAGAATGTGGGACAATGATTAAAGACAAAACTATAAAAATGTCCAGTTAAAACCATTAAATAATTAAAATTTGCCAAAATATCTGATTCCTGAGATTCTAGTAGTTTTTAGATGAAAACTGCAAAGAGAAGGAAGGCAGAGAACGAGAGATCTGGAATTTGTACATTAAAAAGGACAGACCATATCACCTTCCACATCCCTGGCACTCAGGTCCTGGGTCCCACAGTTTAGGTATTTCTGTATGCAGCCTGATTGCTCCTGTGATGAAATATAAAAATATAAAGCTACTTTAAAGGTTAAAGAAGAATGCAAATCTTGACTCAAACTCCAGCGTGGAAGAATAGTAATTTATTATTCTTGGTACATCAACAGAGCTTCCATTGGATGTGAATTAATGTTATGAAATAAGCCATTTTAATATTTTTTTTTTTTACTTAATTGCTAATAGCTATGGGAAAATACATGCTGGAAGTATTAAATATTTTTTCCATTTGAAAAATAAAATATATTTTAAATATAGTTACATTTATTTTAACTAACATGAAATGTTGATTATTCTTACCTTAGTACAGCTTTTCAAAGATAAGAAATCTTTTTTCTTTTTCAACCTTTTTTCTTTATTGAGTTTTATTGGTCATGCCAGCAAACATTACTTAGCCAAGAAATTTATTTTCTACAGTGGAATTAGGTCATAGTCAAACATTCTGAGTATCTAATTTTCTGCCTCTATGGATACTTAGCTATGGTCTTTTTTAAAATGCACACAATGTATTTATACACTGTGTAAGCAAGACAGATACAATAATTATTGGTCATTTCCCAGTTTGTCCTGAGTGAAAAAAAAGGTGAAGAGGTTTTTTTTGTCCATTTTCATAGGTTACACTTACCATATTCTTTATGGTCTTAGAAACTAGCTCTTCTCCACATTGTTCCAAAGAAAAGTCATGTACATGAGTGACCATTGAAGAGTAGTCCAATGTGGCTTTACTGCTATCCTATACACTGACACTGGAAATTGCCAGTATTATTATACAAGGCTGAAGTATTATTATATAAGCATCACAAATTGAAAGCCTAAGTACTTCACTTGTCTGTCCAAAATAACATGGTATCTGAGAGCGTGACAATTAAGTAGCCAAATGACAAATTAATGAGTTGGGTGTCCTGTACATAAAAGGACTAATAAAGGACTCAGGAGAACCCATGTACTCAGATTTGAGAATGTGCAGATCAAGAAGTATCAGACTGTGTTTTACAGGAGTCATAAGATGAACTGAACACAGTACTGTTAATGACTGCAGCTTGCATGTATATTTAGGGTACAGATAAAGGACTGACCAGGACTAAATTATTTTCAGATGTGATTTTCAGAGTGTTTACCATACAACAACTCAATACAGAATAAGGAAGTGTTACATGTATATAAAGGGGAGAGGTAGCTCAGTCTCACGGCGCTGGACTTATCTGTGTGCTATCTAATCATCACTACACTTGGCACATTATGCTTGCCAAAATAAGCAATATTGGTGACAAATATAGTATTGAGCTGTTGTTTTGGTAAAGAAACAATGAAAAGCTCCAGTGGGGTGTTGTAATTACTATTGTGTAGCAGGCAAGGGAAACGCAATAGCAGCTTGTGTCTCTGCAGCCTCAGTACGAGCAAACCTCTAAAAAAAACTACTGGAAAGATATAATCTCATCTATCTAGGTTTATATTTGCCTTCATAGAGCTTCATTATACTCAGTAATAATATAATAGAGTAATTAGTAATAAAAAATGTTTCACTTTTTTGTTTTACTGACTTTGGGGCAGCACCCGTCTTTTATTGTTGGACTTCAAGTCAACAGAAATATGCTAAAAGCCAAAAAAGAACATAACCCAAAAAAAGAAAATAACACATCACTATATCTGGCTAGAAATGGGGAAAAAAAAATAAACAGGAAAAGTTCTCAAAAATAGAGTAGTTTGCCTTCTGAATGATCTGAAGTCTTAGCTATTGCATAGGTAACAAACAAAACTGTCTCAAAATGGTTTTGTAAATACATAGTCACATATCCACATTACAGAAAATGTCTTAAAAATCATACCTACAAGTTAGACAGAATTGATGCACTTATAAACTCATAAAGGTTTGTAACTTGCACTCAAGAGGCTTCCTCTGAAAATGAAGTTAAATCAAACATTATTCCAAGCAGCATTTGAATGATCTGTTCAAAGGAAAATCTAATTTGCATTCTACTATGTCACTGTTTAAATAACATGCAATAAGGAAGAAGCTTCAGAAATTTGTATTTGATGCTAAATCTCAGTGACCAGTTCTGCAAAGCACAAGAACTGCTGGACACAACAGGCTGACTTTGTCTGGATTTCTTTCTGCTGTGCTGTTTTTCCACTCCACAGCACCGATAGCAGCAAGACTCTGGAGAAAGACTTTATACCTGGGGCTGAAAGATGCATTTCCCATCACCTCTGAGCCTATGCAGGCACATGCATACAAACTCAGATAGAACAGATGAAAAAAAAAAGAAAAAGTATCTTTCTCAAAACTACAACCTAAAAATAATTTGAACATATTTTCCCATTGAAAAAATAAGAGTAATGTGATCGAGTATGACATTATTCATGCTGAGTTTTTATTAATCTTTCTGTAATTAATGTTTTTTTTAAGATCAAAGAAAGAAATGAGCTAATATTGATTATAATATTGATTATGGTGTTCAGACAAAAGTTCTCCAATTGGCATGTGTTTTATTGAACTGAGTAATCTTTTATCTTTTTCCCTATTATGATGCTTTGTATGATATGAATAGCTGAGACCTTATAAGTATAAAATTACTCATAAGGAGAATTAATAATGCTAGTAAATTGGATAATACTCCATCGGACATGGGCAAGTAATTACTTTCTCAAGAACTCCCCACTCACCTCAGTATGTGCTGATAATATGCTCTGTATATTTATTTATGAAGTGTGTGCTTCAACAGATAAATGCTTCAGATTTTTCTTTTCTAATGCAGGTACCATTCTGTAGAAATTTTCTATTTTCCTTCCCATGTAGAAATGTGGGGTTTGTTCGTTGTTTTTTTCTTACTGCATGCATTTCAAAGATTTATAAAAAAATAAGATGAAAAAACATTTACAAATGAGTGTGGAGATCTCTCCTCTGCATGCCCGAAAATATGAGATTAGACATTTCTCAGTGGGAGCACTGGACTATTTGACAGTTCATTGCTAGGGATGAAAATGTTGGAGATAGAAGGCAGGTCACAGATGCACTGTGTGTAAACACTCCTAGCTAATCTGCTGCATACTCTTTGTTCACCTCTCCTCTTTTATTGTTTATTAATAAATTAAATTGAATTGCCTTTCTGATTGCATATATTTTCTCCTTCAGTCCTGTTCCTCCCTTTAAAGGTCTGTAAAAGTTACTTGTCAAGGTAAACCTTAAAGGTTTGCCACACTGCATGTTCTGTGATTTACGTTTTACTGGCAAAAAATACGTCTCATAACTGCACAATTTCATGAGTACTTAAAATACATAACCTCATGGTATGCTATAATTCTGAAATACATTGCAGATAGACAAGAATCTCCATTTGATGAGCAAAAAGGTCAGCAGCTCAGAGACTTTTTTCAGTCCTCTCCCTCTTCCACATTGGATGCGGCTTTTATAAAGAGAGATGACACCAAACTTCTTCATCTCTTTCCACAGGGCCATAAAAAAGCCCCAGAGTTTATGATTATTCAAGTCACTAGCTACACAGAGAAAAGAAGAAACAAAAAATGGCAGTTGTGAAACTCATGCTAGGATGAATACAACTTCTTCCTACCCCGTCTCATCCATCTCCTTTCCTCCTCTCCAGTCAACCTTGCCTTACAGGAACTGAAAAAATGCAAAAGCATTTTTGATTGCCAGCATTTTTGTGGGTAGATTACATGCACAGAAGCAACAAAATGGAAAATAAGTGAGAAAAATGTACTGGTTTTGAAGGCTGATTTTGCTCAAGTGCTTAATATATGAAAGGTGTTTCAGACCCAGAACAGCACTGAAAGGGAAAAAACACTGAAAAAATCAATGAAGAGAGCACTAAGGACCATGCATTCAAGACAGGAAATGCTTGTTGTGGAAGATAAAAACTTACAAAAGCCCATGAACAATAACATTTATTTCCTGCTGTCAAAAAATATTAGCTTAGAATATTACCTACATATATTGGTTAAAAAATGTAAAAAGCAGCGGTTTTGTTTCCCCAGATTTTTCACATGGAAAAATTGAGGCACAGAAAAATAAAACATCTGCCTTAGATCACCTGTGGTTTCAGCAGAAAATTCAGAAGTTGGACTTCAAGAAATCTCAGCTCTAATGAAGACACTGGAGAGCCACTGCTTGAGGTATATAGAGTGTACTATTACTAAAACTGTTTGCATTTTTAATTTGGCATATAAGCTTTCTGTTTTAGGGACAAACAAGTCTCTAATGTTTTTAAATGGAGGAAAATGAAATGGCATAAAAATCTAGATGTGACAATATTTATAGGCTAACCTGTAGGTCAAAGAGAAATGTTAATTGGGCCCTAAAGGAAGCACATATTCCCTCAAAGGAGCAGAAATACCCACACATAAATATCAGAAGATAAACAGAAGGTGAAATTTTACAGAAAATACAAAAACAAACCAAAATCTAGCCAAAAAAAGGATAAGGTCAACAGCACAGCTGCTATTATGTAGGGTGAATATAGTAATTTGGTAAAAGCATTAGGTAATTAACAAAAAACAAAAAAACAACCAACCAAACAAAAATGCATCGCTTAAAACATGTCTTAACATCCCTTTTTAAGAGAATTTCTATAATATTTAAGAAGCAGCAAACCAAAAGTATGAGTAATAAAGTATCCTCAGATATTCTAAAGCTGACATAAAAAATAGACAGCACTAAATGCAGAAGTTGCAAAATGGTCTGAACAGGGGAAAGAGCCCTTTGATGCTTTAAGAAGTACAGATGAAACTGAAATCCTAATATGTATCCTAAACTGTCAGCCAGGGATGATGGAGAACAACTACTGAGACACAAAGAAAAGCAGCAGAAGAAAAGGTTGGGATTGAGCTAATTTAACAACAGAGTAGTGCTCTAGTAGAGAGGTATTGGCCCAGTAAGGCAGAAATAGTAACAAAAAGAGAAATGTTTAATTTAAAACATTTTAAAGTGGATGTTTCTAATTTATTTTTTTTTTCTTCACGTACACTGTTGATATAAAGAAAGATTTCTTTTTTTCTGCCCAATTTTTAAAATTTCCTCTCTTTTCAACTTTTTCCCCTGGTCTCCCTTCACACTGGATGCACTTCATTCAGTGAAGATAGAAAAGGGAAGGGGGAAAAGTCACAAAAAAAAGACCAAAAAAAAAGTGACACATTCTGACTTTTTATGTTTCAACTAGAATAAAACAAATCAAATTAACATTAATTTAAAAATTACCATGTGCAAAAAGTTTTCATTAAACTACTTGTTAATTTAGCACTTCTTAATCTAAATCTTTGGTAAAAAAGCTGAACCTTCAGACAAACAGTGAGTGGCCTATTGGGTAAGAACAAAGAAGTGCATGGGATACATGCTGGTATGAGCTACTGCTTCTCCAATCCCATGCTGTTTTTAAATCAGAAAGGCCAGTGTTTCTACAAAATCTGCACAGGGTCATTGAAGTCAAGGGAGATTCACTAGCTGATTTCTGCTAGACACAACGTAGAGACTCCAAAGGCTTTCCTCTCTGGAGTCTTTTCACCAATTAGTCTAGAAGCCATAAGCAGTAACAGCAGTAACTTCCTGGCAGTGAGTCTTTAAACATGCATAATGCACTAGATATATTTCACAGGTTTTAGCAACTTTTCCCTGAATACGCCCACCAGTCAAACTCTCAGCTAACTCTGCAGGGAGGGACTGGGTTAATGACAGTAATTATGGAGTCTATTCTTTTTGTACTCTCATATAGGGGTTATTATTGTCATTTAAAACTTACATTCAAAACCCACAGCAATTAATAATGAGCTCATTTACATTTATATAGAGTCATCATCACTGTAGCTGTTGACAATTTGCAGTACTACATTCTTCCCAACAAATAAAGTACTCTTGGAAATATCCTGTCCTTCTACTTACTGCCCAGATTTTTATTTTTATTATTTTTAAAGCTGAAAAAAAAATCTTAGTTTTCAAAGTGTCCATGGCTTGACTCCAATTCTCAAAAGCTGGACAATCACGTTTTGTTTCAGCAATATGTGTATTGTTTCAACATTGTGAAAGTAGTCGTGTACATACATTGTAATTGGTAAACCATCTGAAATCCAAATTCTCTAGGATTGTCTTTAACACTAAATATGTTCTTCATTCCTCTCAGAGCTCCTACCATGCAATGCCCCTGGGTGCAGCCGTGGTTCATCTGTCACAAAGTGTCACATGCCTTGCACAAATCCTGGTAGATAACACCAGTTGCTCCGCCATTACCCACCATCTCTGTAGCCTTGTCATTGAAGGTCACCAAACTGGTCAGCCATGATTTGTCGATTTGTTCTTAGTGAAGCCATGTTGGCTCTCACCAATCACCTCTTTATTTTCCATGTGCCTTAGCAAACTTTCCAGAAGGATCTGCTCCATGACCCTGGCCAGACACAGAGGTGAGACTGACCAGCCTGTAGTTCCCTGGGTCTTCCTTCTTCTGCTTTTTAAAAATAGGGGCTATGGTCCCTTTTTTCCAATTGGTGGGAACCTCACCAGACTGCCATGACCTCTCAAATGTGATGGACAGAGGCTTAACAATTTGATCCACCAGCTCCCTCTGAACCCGTGGGTGACTCCCATCAGGTCCCATAGATTTATGCACTTTTAGGTTCTTTAAATGGTCACGAACCTGCTCTGCACCTACAGTGGGGAGTAATTAATTCTCCCAGTCCCTGCTTTCACCTTGTCACGATCTGGTATTCGGACACGTGGCAATTTTTCATAAAGGTGATCCCAACTGGTGAAATTAAGACGCAAACGAGGT
>NW_009954107.1:980094-982796 GCF_000747805.2 Chaetura pelagica | reverse complement strand
GGGGGGTAGGTATGGCACCAGGTTAAGTCCTGCAGATAGTCTTTGTTTGGATAATTGCTGGGGTCTTTGCATAACGAAGGGGAGGATGAGACGACTGGCACCACAGGTTTAATTTATTGCAGGGGAGTATCCTGCTCTCAAAGCCAGCTGTAGATCTCTTTAGTCCAACAACATCTGTTGTTTCTCAGATGCCACAAGACACACAACAGATATCTTGAGTGTCAGAGTTCATATCTCTTGGATTGTTCGAGACAAACACTGTAAATTCTGAATACCACACACCTTCTGTGGCCTTTGTGTTGAGGTTGGAGCATTTGGCTGAGAAGACTGAAGCAAGAAGTCATTGAGGACCTCAGCCTTCTCAATGTCCCGTGTTGCTACCTCACCCATTTCCTTCAGGAGAGGGCCTGCATGCTCCTTGGATGTCCTTTTCTGCCCAACATACCTAAAGAAGCTTTTCTTACTGTTCTTAACCTCCCTGGCAAGATTGAATTCTCGCAGGGATTTGGCTCTCCTAACCTGATCCCTAGCTGCTCAGACAACCTCTCTGTAATCCTCCCAGGATACCTGCCCTAGCTTCCACCCCCTGTATGCTTCCTTCTTTAGCTTGTGTTCTTCTAGGAGCTGCTTACTCAGCCACACCAGCCTGTTGGATTTTCTACTTGACTTCCTCTCAGTTGGGATGCAATGCTCTTGGGCCTGGAGAAGGTGATCCTTAAATATCAGCCAGCTTTCATGGGCCCCTCTACCCTCCAGGATGTTATCCCAAGACACCCTCTTGAGCAGATCCCTGAAGAAGCTGAAATCTGCCCTCCTGAAGTCAAGGGTAGTAACCTTGCTGTGAGCCCTCCTTGCTGCCCTAAGGATCTTGAACTCCATAATTTCATGGTCACTACAACCCAGGCTGCCCTTGAGTTTAACATCCCTCACCAGCCCTTCCTCGTTGGTGAGGACAAGATCCAGCACAGCACCTCTCCTTGTTCGTTCCTCGATTACTTGAAAAGATCCCATAACCATAAGTGACAATATGTGAGCAGGGTCTGAAAGCCAGTGGTGAAAAGCTTGGTTACATTTTGTTTTCTTGTATGGTCATGTAGATGCAGCACACTTGGAATACATAAACCCAGAGCAAAACAACTTTGCTCTTCAGTTGCAAGGTGGATATAATATATTATGCATTTGGCTCCAGAGTATAGTAGACATTAAAATAATGTTTTTAAGTTCCTCTTTTTTAATTAGGTCATGTAGTAAATTTCTACATACACACATATATGTATGATCTAAATAATGTTTATGTGTGTCTAAATTCAGAAATGGATTACCAATAATAAAATATACTGAAAATATATATTTCATTTAAAACAAATTCCAGTGAAAAAAAAAAAAAAAAAAAGTCTGATACAAAGCTATGGATTGGCAAGCTGTGGATAGGATGCCAAGTGTCATCCTATCCTCAAGAAACCTGGTACCAGAATAGTATTTCTAATGATAAAATATACTCTCTGCTGTCCAAAGCAGCCCAGAATCATTTTTCCTTTAGTACGAGATACACGGAAACAGCCTTCGTTATGGTTGCCTACCTCCATCTAGTGACCAGAAAAGGTATACAAATTGACACTGCAGCAATCCAAAAAGTAATTGTTTGCCACTGGTGGATAAAACTTAAAAACCACTAAAGTCTCTTTTCATGAATTTTCAAGTGGTGAAGGGAATTTGTCTTCTCCCAGACAAACAGAACAGATTGTCTCCAGCATGGTCAAAGAAATGCTGGTGTATTTATGCAATGCATGTAGGATCTGCATCTCTTACAGAAGCCTGGAGAGGCTGGGATGGTGGGCTAGAAAGAACAGTATGAAGTGTTTGGGTTCTTTTTTTTAAAAAAGGCAAGGTCTTGCACCTGGGACAAAATAACCAAAGAGCCCAGTAATAGGCTCAAATCCATGTGTCTTGGGAGCAGCCTTGCTAAAAGAGACTTGGGATTCCTGGTGGAGAACAAGCTGAACACAGTTCAGTAGTGTGGCATAGCAGTAGTGAAGGAAAATCAGATCCCGGGCTGCATACATGGTGGCCTTACTCACAGAGATAGAGATGTGATCATCTTACTCTTCTCAGCACTTGTCTGGCTGCACTTGGCGTATTATGGGTGCAAGTTGCACCAGGAGAGCTTTCATCTTAATACATGAAAGAAATTTTTCACAGTGAGATCAATCGATCACTGCAAAACGCCCCTCAGGGATGTTATGGAGTCCCTGTCACTGAACATTTTCAAGACATGACTGGACAGGTGCTGAACAATGTCATCTAAGATCCCTTTTCCTCTAAAGGTTGAACTGGAACCATTTCTAAGGAAACCCAGCGACATGAAAGCATAGGCAGAGTTCAGCCTTCTGCAGGTCTGCAGGCAGCAAGAGAGGAGATGTAGAATCCTGAGAAACAAAGAAGGCAGGAGGACATGAATTAGATCAATAACATGAGTTCTATTTAAAAGAAGAAAAACAAACACTACTTTAGAGTCAGGTACAGTATTCTAAGAACAGACAATCTTCCTAGTACTTATAATATTTTAAACTTCCATTCATCTGTTTAGCAGAGATGCAGAAAGATCATTAGGGCACAGAGAAGACTGTAAAAGAGGTGTTTGTTCTTTGTGGAAAGAAGGAAGGAAGGAAGGAAGGAAGGAAGGAAGGAAGGAAGGAAGGAAG
>NW_009954107.1:972354-979454 GCF_000747805.2 Chaetura pelagica | reverse complement strand
AAGGCAGGCAGGAAGGAAGGCAGGAAGGAAGGAAGGAAGGAAGGAAGGAAGGAAGGAAGGAAGGAAGGAAGGAAGGAAGGAGGGAAGGAGGGAAGGAGGGAAGGAGGGAAGGAGGGAAGGAGGGAAGGAGGGAAGGAGGGAAGGAGGGAAGGAGGGAAGGAGGGAAGGAGGGAAGGAGGGAAGGAAGGAAGGAAGGAAGGAAGGAAGGAAGGAAGGAAGGAAGGAAGGAAGGAAGGAAGGAAGGAAGGAAGGAAGGAAGGAAGGAAGGAAGGAAGGAAGGTCCTACTTTGCCATCTTTGTCTATAACATTAAGCTAAAATCACCTCTTAAACACACAGCCTGAGACATACCTGAGACTGAGCAAGCAGGCAGTCTTTAAGAGAGAAAATTTACTTAATTTGCACAGCATGTATTGGCAACAGGCTCGTTTCTCTACTGCTACAGCATCCAAGTGGTTAGAGCAGTTGCCTGTGCAAGAAATCGAACAGAAAAAAACAGTCCCCTACAGAATATGCCTCAAAGCTTCTCTAGCACACAGCAAGCAAGGGAAGCCCCAGAAAAGTTGCAAATGCAGCAAAGCTTATAACTGTGTTCTATATTTAGCCCTGTGTTCTTATGCTTTGCATAAGAAGTATTACCTTACAGAAAACATGGAAAGCCCTGTGACTCAGCTACAGCTGAATGGATAAAGCTCCTTGGCATTATTCCTTGCTTTTAGAATCATACTGTTTGTTGTATAGCAGCAATGGCTGCACAGAACAGGCTCAAATTAACAGAGTAAAAGCTATAGGCTTCACCCCTTTACTCCCTTCCCCATGGCATTGACAGGTTGCTTTCTTATTGCAGCAGTCCTATGATAAGGAGTTATTAAATCAAGCAACAAAAAAAGTGCATTTGGAATGTTTTCCTCGTGTCCCCATGTACAGTCACATAAATCTATACTCAGATCTGGCCCCTAGACATAATCTGTGCCTGAAGATCTTGACTGATCTCCTTGCAAGAAGATTTGATTCATTACTGAATTAAGATTTATTATTTTTTTCCCCCCAGTAAGGAACTGAAGAACAATCCTTCCTCTCTGCTTTCTCTACAGGAACTGACATAAATACCCCCCTCCACAGAATTAATCCATTTAGGAGACCAAAATGTATACTCCTTACAAACCTGTGTGACATTTACCCTGTATAGCATGTTAACACAAAGTTATTAATAACAAGCTACAGGAATCAGCTACTTCTGCAAGATCTACTACCAAGGTGAATTCCTGGCCTGCTCCAGATTTGATTTAAGTCCTACCCTTCACTTAACCAATGTAAAACTAGGTCAAGGAAAGGAAGTGAATGTTCACAGCTGTATTTTTCCTTCACTGCGCAATATTCTCTGTGAAGTATCAAAATATGGTTGAAGGAGCAGAAAGACAGACGGCAAATACCAGAATCCCAACCCTTCACAGCAAAAGCTGAGATTCTGCTGATGGATCAAACCTGCCCATGTTACAAACAAAAAGACATCACAAAGCGTCAACCCTCCATTAATTACAGAAAGTGTGTTTCATTTTCCTTTAAAACAACCAGATATTTCATTCAAGGTGCATGCTTGCTTTGTAATCACATGAAAGTCCTTTTTAATCATCATTCTTCAAAATAATTCTGTTAGTCACTTACTGCTCATTTATGCAACAGGAACAACTCAACCATTTAATTCCACATTAAGCTGATGCTTTTTCTGCACACCCTGAAATAAAGGAGTGGCTGAACTAATCTCTTGAGACCACCTTCTCCCTTCACAGAATTCTCCAGCTAGTTCTGCAAAACTCTAGGCCTCTGCTTACCTCCTCTGGGGAGACATGATTATTATCTAGCCCCTAAACCCTCACAGTCAAGCTCCAGCTTTGGGATGTTATCCATAGCTAATTGTCTTCCTGTTCCATACCTCATCACCCTCTTCACAGATACTTTTGGAGCTCTAACCATGTTTATGTCCTCTTAGCCCACTGAACTCAAGAATTTCCAGAGTTCTAGCACCTTTTTTGGAAGTATAGGACTTCAGACCCAGATGCCCATGTCTGAGATTTCATACTACAGATTTCATGTTGAAGTATCTGAAGAGAAGGATGAAGCTGCACAGCAGCACTGAGTATCAAGGTTCTGAAAAAAAGAGAAACAGGCAGAGAAAAGACTGAGCAGGTGGAATACCAGGGCTCTCTGCTGTCTGAAGCTCAGCTTTGAAAGTCCCTGTGTTACCTGCAATTTGTTGTGGCTCAAGAAGGACTAGCTATAACTCCTACAAGAAGAGGTGCAGGAAAGTGCCCTCAGTAGAATGCATGCTGTAAACACAAACACTCATTTTAAAATACAATTTTCTCAGCATGGGTTTATACATTTAAAAAGTAAACCACTAGTTAAAGTACTGTAATGCTGGGGAAATGTTACCATTTGACACAAAGTACAACTGTTTGTCAAAGCTGTTGGTTTTGCAATAGATTTTAAATTATCATATGGTTAATGCTGAATTGTAACACTTAAACATTTACTACTTCTAATTGACTTCAGTAAATTAATCACAGTCACAGGGTGATGTCAGTAAGGTTTATCCTTGATTATTCTCTGTTATTGGGACAGGATTGTGTTTCTATCATGCAAAACTCTCATGGAGGGAGTCTTCAACAATAGATTTTTCATTTTCCACCTTATTTTCATTACTTTTTCTTTTAAAATTGCTGTGTATAAATATTTTTCCTCCTATTTCTGCTAATTTATCTTTGGCGTTATTAAAAATACAGAGAATTTTAGAAAGAATAAGGATGACATATTTTCCTCCCACTCTTCTTACTAAGTGATTTTTAAATTAGATTTCCCTGTTATACAAATATCACAAGCAATTTAGAGAGAAATCTCTGGGGAAGAAAGAGAGAAAGAAAGAGAGAAAGAAAGAGAGAAAGAGAGAGAGAGAGAAAGGACGAGAGGAAGAGAGAGAAGGAGAGAAAGAGAGAGAGAGAAAAGAAAGAAAGAAAGAAAGAAAGAAAGAAAGAAAGAAAGAAAGAAAGAAAGAAAGAAAGAAAGAAAGAAAGAAAGAAAGAAAGAAAGAAAGAAAGAAAGAAAGAAAGAAAGAAAGAAAGAAAGAAAGAAAGAAAGAAAGAAAGAAAGAAAGAAAGAAAGAAAGAAAGAAAGAAAGAAAGAAAGAAAGAAAGAAAGAAAGAAAGAAAGAAAGAAAGAAAGAAAGAAAGAAAGAAAGAAAGAAAGAAAGAAAGAAAGAAAGAAAGAAAGAAAGAAAGAAAGAAAGAAAGAAAGAAAGAAAGAAAGAAAGAAAGAAAGAAAGAAAGAAAGAAAGAAAGAAAGAAAGAAAGAAAGAAAGAAAGAAAGAAAGAAAGAAAGAAAGAAAGAAAGAAAGAAAGAAAGAAAGAAAGAAAGAAAGAAAGAAAGAAAGAAAGAAAGAAAGAAAGAAAGAAAGAAAGAAAGAAAGAAAGAAAGAAAGAAAGAAAGAAAGAAAGAAAGAAAGAAAGAAAGAAAGAAAGAAAGAAAGAAAGAAAGAAAGAAAGAAAGAAAGAAAGAAAGAAAGAAAGAAAGAAAGAAAGAAAGAAGAAAGAAAGGAAGGAAGACACATTTAAACTATTTTATTTGTTTTTAAAATGTCAGGAATGAAATTTGACTTATCCTACTCTTACCCCTACTGCACATTATTTCTCACAAATCCCTTCAAAACCATGATATAGGTGTCCTTATTGACTTTAACATTAAAAAACAGAATTATGAAAATTAGTTCATTTGCACAGAAATTCTAAAAGTTAATCAAGGTTATGTTCCAAGATTCAAGTAAACATTATATGATTAATAGTCTTAACAACTGAAAAATATCTCTTTTAGTACTCTGAATTGTTTTTTACCTGTAAGTATTCTTTTACAGAGAAAGAAAATCCTAAAAATAATTCAGACTGTATTTGCAACCAAATTTCAGTTAGAAACATCCGCCTCTCAAACCTTGGTTATCCTCATGAAGACTTACAGATGAGCCAAGAACAACCTTCAGGGTCACAGGATTCTTGAACACTCTACCTTTTAGCTACAAACCACCAAGTTATGTTAGAGATATGCTGGACAGATCAGACTTAACAAAATCCACAGAGGGAGATCACGATCTGGAGGCCCATAATTACCACAGTTATATCCTTAATCATCCAGGCCAACAAGTCACGTTGTACTCTTTCCTACAAGGCACTAAGACATTTAATCAGTCACCAGCATCTCTCATTACATTTTCATGTCAAACTACTTAAAATTAATTAATCTCACTCATATTTTTCTATCAGCTATATTTACAACGATCATGTGTTACCCCAGAAAGGCTGCTACATTTTTTCTTGTTCTCTGCAGGTTGCCATGGTCTTGCTTTTCAGCTGCTATTTATAACACATGCTCAGCTGTAATTTCTTTCTTGTCTTCTCAAGGAAACTGAAAGTTCTTACATAGTTAATGAAAATCAATAAGATTTTGTGCTTTTTATGTACATGAAAGGCAGTCCTTCAGCTTTAAAAAAAAAAAAAAAAATAAAAAAATTGGGAAAATGGGCTAACATCTCTTAAAACACATTTCCTAGGAAAATCAAATGCTCTGCTTTAACGTCCTTCCTTTAAAGCACCAATCCCCTACTAAAGAGTTTCTACTATAAAAACAATGCCTGGCAAAAACAGTATTCTTGCTCTTAATGTTCAGCACAAGGCTGAAGCAGGTCTGTAGTAAACTGCTGAAGCTGGCTATGGATGTTCTCACATCAGTTCTTGTTCTGAGTAATTCTGTAAGAAGAACAGGGAAAGTATTTGCATATTTTCTTCTTCTTCTTTGGAACTTTTGGACTTTAACCAAAGCAATAACTGTTTCAGGATCCCACAATTCAATGTAAAATAGTGAACAGGGCAGCTAGAGAAAGTGGTTAAAGGAAAATGCAGAAGTGAACTAGCCATAAACACAAACTCACCATATTAATGGCCAAAGATGGTCTCATCCCATCTGTTTGCGTCACAGAAATCAAAGCAGTGACTTGACTTAGCATGGTAAACTCCTTAAAACAAGAGATATAATTGAGTTAACTAAATAAAAGCTAGTTACCTAAGAGAACTGAGTCTCTCTAGTTTTAACATAATTTTACGCCCGGTGGTGTATTTTGGAGAGGGTGAAAGTGGCAAGGAGATGTGTGATTCAAATAGAAATACTTCTCCTTAAAAAGATTATCATTTCTCTCTTTTACTGGCTCATTTTAAAGGCAGAGAAAAGACAAGTGTGTGACTGCTGTTACACTGCCTGTGTTATCACCACAGTCACTGCCTTAATTGCACTTTCAACACCCGTGTCTGCCTCTACTGCTGGCACTGTTACAAGAGTAATTATATCAGCAGTAACTACTGCCTTTTTTTTTTCCCACCCTTGTCTGTGACATGCATTTAAAATGTTTGATTCCACCTGCTTCCAAGCAAGACCAGGCACTTCCCTGAAGGGGAATAAGAGGCCCAAGCCAGCTCTTGCTCTCCTCATAGCATTGCCAGTCCAAGCAAGGAGCCAGGCAAGGCATAGGCTTTAAACCTGACTTTTTCACTGCTTACAGGCCATGCAGGGCACAGCTAAACAAGGACATTCAATTGCCAGTTACTGCTGGTTGTATTGGAGAAACCCCTTTGCAAAGCAAGGTGGAAATGAGGGATTAATCTCAGGTTCACCATTAAGCCTGGCACCTGGGCACAAAGCAATGCCATCACCTTTTATTTAGGTGATGCAATGTCAAAGGTCTGCTTGGACCTGGGTGGTGCAGAAAAAAGGAATTTCAGTAGCCAACAGCACAGTGGGAAATTATGTCACTGAAAACATATCCAGCTTCCCCTGGCTCCACCATACAGATATGACTTCATCTGTCAGATACTGGTAGCCTTGGGTATATGCCCTAAATATTCTTCAAATTGTATTTAACAACAAGAGATCCTTACCCTCTGTTAGAAACACTCATTAAAAAAAAAAAAAAAAAAAAAAAAGGTATAAATCACTTACATTTAGAATATATAAACGTAAGTAATAATTGCTTTTCTAATGCTCACACCTCTAAGACTTCTTCCAGTGTGACTGAAAACACATACAAGGAAGAGTAACTTCTCAAACAAGGTGAAATTTGTCTACCTTGCCTTATTTGAGTTGACAATAAGGGACCCATGAAGCAGAACAACTTTGTTAATGGTATTCCATAAACAGATGATCACAAATTTTTGTTATTTTACTTCCCAGAAGTACCAGTTAATGAAATGAGAAAATTAAAGAAATTAGTGATTTGATGTGAAAATACATGAAAAAGCATACTAAATTGCTGATGTTCTGACACTTCCTTAGAACAAAAGAAATCAATCAGCTAAAGTAATTTGGAGTGTTTCAAAAGCTTTTTCACTTCATGCTTGAAGGAGTAATGTATAAATAATATTAACACACTGCAACATTTGCATGGGTCAGATTTCACCTCTGCCCACAAAGAATCAAAAAGAAAAAAAAATAAATTATTTTTATATACAAATTTTTATAATTCTGAGATTGAGATAGCAATTTGACTCTGGAAGTGCAAAGAGCATCCTTTGCAACAGCAATGCAAATGACAAAGAAAAGGTGCTTTTTTTTCCCCAGAAACTGAAAGTGTAGAGCATTCCATGCAGTAGCTGTGCCTGTAAATTTTAATTTAGAAACAAATTTTAGGGAATTTTAATATATTTTTTTGTTTCCTCCTGGAGAAAAAGTCAAAGAAATAATTCATGTACATAAACAATGGAGAAGGTGGAAAACTCAGGAAATTGTACTCATCATCAAAAGCAAGGGAAGAGTTCTTTTTCCTGAGTTCAGAAGGATTCAAGGGTCGGTGTCTTCTTCCAACTGTCTCTTGACTTTAATTTTCCTTCATGTGACCAGGAAAAGCAAAACTGTGTAAAACATCCTCTCCAAATATAAAGGAGATGGTGGAGACAGAATATGAACAAGCTGCCATCATGAGGGCTTGAAGTTTCCACAGTTTCTTTGAAAGCTGGGGTAATGGAAACAATGTGTATTACCACAGACAACCCAGGAATTTTTAGGAAAAGC
>NW_009954107.1:933164-972329 GCF_000747805.2 Chaetura pelagica | reverse complement strand
TTCCTGCTTATTTTTAAGAAGTTATCTATGCTTTAGTCATGGACCAATTGAAGATAATTCTCATATACATAGTAAGATTGAATAAAGAGATTGAACAGCTGATACAAAACTTTTTTTTCTTGTGCTTTATCACTTTTTCTTGTGTGCTACAACCTATCCAGTCATCTGTTTTTTGTCTATCAAACTGCACATTTCCAAACAGGGTTTGTACCTTCCTATGTTATTCCAAGCATGTTTTCCATGAGAAAATATCTCACCAACACAGAAAAATTCTAACCACTGCAAGAGCAGTGTATCTGTAAAGGTCATCATACACAGTCATCATCTGGTAAAAAACAATGATCTTTGTATGTAATGTTACTTGGAAGCCCATTTATTCTATTTTTCATAAGAACAGGTAGCAATAAAGATAGGCAGATAGTTCAGAAACACACAGCTGTGCTTTCTGCTCTTTCACTCATCCTTTGCTCCAATTCCAGGCAAGAACGAAATTGTTTAGGCTGGGGGACAAGTGAGTCATGATGTATTCAGACTCCTTACAACTTCATTGAATAATATTTGAAATACATGAATATTTATAGCAAAGAACATAAACTACAGTGGGAAATTACATCTTCTTCCAAATTTATCTGTGTATTTTACTTCCTATTTTCTTCTCTTCTCTCCTCTTTTTTCTAGCCATTACAAGTGCCTATTAAGAATTTGACATACCTTGTTGTTCTTTGCACTACCCAGAATTTTTAGATTATATCGTCATCAATTTCTGTGACTTGAACACTCTCCTGATTGATGACAACTAATAAAGGTTGCCATAGCTATCTCACAGCTGACACAAAAATAACTAATGATTTCATTAATAAGATAGATTAGAGGTAGTGATAATCAGTGACAGTTTATTCTGTAGTGGCATTTGTATTCATGCATCTCTGGCACCTGAAACACTAAGCAATTTTATTAAATGAAGTTAAAAGAAATTGGCAATATCCTGTTTCCCTGGGTATGTTCCAGGGAGCTCCTTCTAACACTGTAAGTAACATGTCAAACCCAATACTGTTTTCCTAATCAAATATGTTTTCCTAATCAACACTAAGTGTTTCAGTGATAGAGTACAGCAAGATATCTAAAGGGCTGTACTGTCTATTTTAGTTTCCATTTCATCTGCCATTTATAATAATGATAAAACATAGCCAGAAGCCTTTCTTTATCCTAAAGCTGATTACATTTTTTTGTATCTTCCAAGTATGAAATAATACATTTCACTCCTGAGTGAATGGCAACCATGTGATATGCGACTAAGTCCCACGTACACTCAGAGTGCAAAAATTAAATTAATCTGGGAAAATTGGTTCAAATGGTGACTAGACATTTGAGATCTCTAAGGTCAAGAGTAACAAGCACATAGGCTAAGATTCCTGCTTCAAATGAGATACAAACACAGATCAAAATATTCATAAATTCTGAGTCGAGTCCCTTGCAGCATCAGATCTGACCTTCTGCTTCAGCCTTCATGACTGTGAGTCAGTGGATTGCCTGGGCACAAGCTAGGAGCTCTTTCTTACAGCACTGTGACAATAAATAGACTTCCTTTGCCTTCTCCTAAAAAAAAAAAAAGAAAAAAAAAAAAAAGCTTGAAAAAGAGAGTCAATAAGTCAATTGAGTCAATTTAGTAATGGCAAGGACAGTTCCCTTATGCTAACAGACTGTCAGGCTAAAAAAATGTTTAAGTCCTCTTGCAGTAAAATTTTAGGTTCATTTTACCATTTTAAGGGCTTTGATACTCCCAAGAGCCTTTATAAATGCAGACGAATTTATAGAAATTACACACTGAGACATACAACAACATAAGCCAACCATAGAACTTTTACTAATTCAGGATCAGCTAATTCGTTATGGATGTGGACAAAAATACTATAGTGATGTCCACTGAACCCATAGCATCTTAAATTGTCCTATGTTCTTTGTTATAACATTATTTGTCAAGAAATGTTTGATTTTTGCTGAAATAGTACTTAATATTCAGTATATCAGAAATTATTCAATATATACCTAATAAATAAATTGTCGCTAAAGTTACAGCAGATACATGCCCACAAATTGTTAGTAAAGGCCAGCTAAAAGCATTTAGGAACATATACATCTTTTAACATTTACTTTTTAACTTCTAGAAAATAAGTCAAGATATTTTCATTTAGTTGCCATATGTCTTTGCTACTTATCACTGTAACAGGTCTGTCCAGTAAAGGAGGAAAGGGTAGCAGGGAAGCTATGTGTAAGGTACAATAGCTGATAATGTTTTCCACTCTCTGATGAGAGTTGGCACTTTAGGAGGAGTCCCAGCTCTGCATTGAGACCGAGTGGCCTGGTTATCATGATTTTTACCATTACCATGAGGAAGTACCAGCTTTGAATTGACCTGTGCAGTCATCAGTGATTGCTACCAGACATGTTTTAGCTTGAGTGATGGGAGACTGTATCTGGTACAGGCAATAAAGCCCCATGGAAGCAGTGTGTGACAAATAACAGCCCCCTGGGGTACCAGGGCTGGGGGAGGCTGAGAAACATCTTCCAAACTTCAGGTGGGAAGCAAGGAGAAAGAAGACGACTGTGATAAGATAATGTACAAAAATAACCCCAGGCAAACCATATAGCCAGCAGGAAGATTTTCCATGCCCCATAACCTTCATACTCCTGGGATCATGATCACTGTTTCCTGAAGGAAAATCTAAGTAAAATTCAGATATGGCTGGTCTCTATCCGAAGAGATCAGAAGAGATAAGGGTGAGACACACATGGCACCAGTATCGGAGGATGTAGGACTGCGCACATCAAGAGGTAAGTGTAGAAACAGGCAGACTGACTAAAAGAAGGAATTCACTCAGTCCATGTAAAGCTTTACATGCCCTAATTAGACAATCTGTTTGGAAAGCAATTACCTGCCTATTATGTGGATAGAGTTAGGCAGGTAAATCTGACTTTGTCTACTGTGCAGCAATGTGAATATCTTGTCCAAGATCATGTAAAAAGGACAAACTGAACCCACCTCTTTCAAGTCCTACATAACCATATAACAATTAACTTAGCATTCATGAGCACTATTCATCTTTCACTGATGCTGTAACTGCTGCTCAGAGCTGCTAGATATCACCTTGTGAAAATTCCCCACTTTGTTTCCTTCCTTTACTTGAATATTGCTGTGACAGTCTGTGTAAAACTCAGCTACGTGCAGCTGTTAAACCTTTGTCTCTGAACAGAAAAGAGAACACTCAAATGAACAGAAAGAAGCCTGTAGTAATACAATCTTTAATTCTGAAACTGTTGAAAACGATTTTCGTTTTCATCTTATTTGTGAAAAAATCCTAAACAATATATTGTACATAGGTTAGTTTTCTTAACATCTCAGCATATGCACTGTACAGCAGATTTGACAGGCTGGACCAATGTGATTTAATGGGAACCTTTTTCTCCTTGTGTAGCTAAAATAAAATAGCTTTGCTTAAGGGTTGTGCTGGAAGTCCTGAGGTCAGCCATATCCCAATTTTTTATTTGTGTAAGGGACAGACATGTAGCTTCCAGAAGCAGCTAAAGTTTCCTTGACCTGAGGCTAAACTAAGACTAGCAGGGCTGAAATTCTTGCTTCAGACTGTGGGAGTGCTAGGAAAGCTCCACTCTCACAGCTAGGCTGTAGCACTGATGTGAGGGAAAACATGTTGAGAAAACTACAAATCTTGTCTTTTTTAAAAATAGATGATTGTTTAGACGAGACACTGAGGGTGTCGTAAAGTGGTAGGGTGCTCCTAGAAGGACAAACACATAACAGAAGTTCAGGTTTTTAGACTTTTAGGATGAGCTTCAGTGAAATAGCTGTTTGCACCATCCTATATTTTACAAAATAAGGCTAATTTTTTATTATTTTTTTTACTCCCTCTGCGTGCACTATATTGTGAATCCAAAAGATGTATAGGCAGGAATTGCACTCATTTCAATAAGTGAAAGAGAACATGACTTGAAGGATACTGAGGAATGGCAAAAACCTCAAAGTTTCCATTGCTCTAACTTTGTTGCCTCTGTTCCTTGTCTCTCACCAAACAATACAGTAGAACATGAGAGAAATCTCGTAAAAGAAGATGTCCCTGGTGTTGTGCAGCTACACTGAATCACTTGCTTACCTTTCTAGAAATGGGGTATTCAGTCCTAAGCCCTTGGCTGATGTTCGTTGGTGTAAGAATAAGGTTTCTGAATAGCAGTTTAAACTTTAACATATATCTAAAAATCAGGTGGCTTCTAGTGAAGTCCACACAGGTAATGGATCCTGTCCCAGAGGAGAAATCATCATTAGCTTTTACAAACCAGGATGAGCTCTGAGGTCTTCCAAACAATTTGGGCTAAGATTCTTTATGAACAAAACACAATTTTCTTACCTTTCTAGCAAAGACAATTTCTTAATTAACAGAGAACTGTTAAGGAAACCTGGCTAAGCAACACAGGTTTCTGCAGTGTTCTGCAAAGCTCACAAACTCATTTCCTCTCTCAGGAGCGGATGTAAAAGCAGCTCTCCTTGAAGTCACTGTGTCACTGCTACATTCAGCTCCAGAATCTGCCTCCACTAAGGTCAACACATTTCCTTGTTCAACAAAGTTGCAATGAATTGTACGCTTCGAGAAATCATGGCATGCCAGCTGAAGTCAGGGGAGACAGCTGTACAAAGACTCTGAAGTTTAGTTACTAGCCTTAATTTATACAGTGAAAATATGTTTGTATAGCACAAACTGTCTATTTCACTGGCTGTTACAGCCAGAGTTACAGGAGGTCACAGCAACCACAAACCTAATATATGGTGAGAAGCTGAGGAGTTTCTATGATGTCTCAGAGCCAACATGCTTATATGCATGAAACAAAGATTCAAAAAAAAAAAAAAAAAAGAAAAGAAAAGAAAAGAAAAAGAAATCATTAAGAATATTAATACTGAAATAAAATTTTTATGAAAAGTCCTTTCAGCTGGGTACACATCATGACAAGGGGCTTCAGAATATGGCTAGGGTTTCATACACACTCTTTTTCTAGTGAAGTAGCTGTAGCTACAAAGATACTTTTTGCAGCTAGCAAATAGCAGGTTTCACATATTGTCTCTACCACATATATAACCCCACTAAGCATCAAGTTTTAAAATAAAGAGTGAAATGAATTAAATGGGAACATTGTGTCAAAAGGGGACTTTAGCAAAAATAAGTAATTTCCTTTGGAATCCACACCTACTTGAATGTGTAATTTCACAAAGATGGAAATTTGCTCGGATTAATAAAGAACAGCTCCGTGGCAGTGATCTCATGAGGAACAAAAGAAAGCCAGTGTGGTTTACACGTACAGAAATGTAATCATTAGAATACTGAGCAATAAACGTTTGCATAAGCAGTGGGATAGCATAGTTATTTTACCATTCTTTAGGCTCTTGCATGCTATTTTTAGTCTTCTAATCTTCCTCATTTAAACACCCTCACATGGACAGGCCATGTGAGTTTGTGGCATCAAGAATTAGTGACATCAATGAGAACAGTTGTATGGAAAGCAGAGGACTCGCACTTAACTTCTCTTGTCTTCGTCCCCAGCTCATGAAGTCACGTTCTTGAGTTCATCTGTATTCTGAGCAACATTCAAGAATGCACTTAGCTGTAAACATATGCTTGAGTAAAATTGAATTGCCAAATTTAATTTGCATGGTCCTAAACAGAGATGATTTCCCTATTATAGTCTGAAGCCTGTAAAATAACAAACACCTCACAGAGGCCTGCCCATGCCCAAGTCATGCACTTTGGGTAAATCACACCACAAAGCTCAAGTGCATAATAGTGTAGAAACACAAGTTCATATTCTGTAGGTAAGAATTTATCTTGTCTTGCTATGTTATCACCGATACCAAAACTGCCTAATTGAAGTTATCTAAGGCTTTGTAAAGGCAGCCTTCCATGGATTATCACCCCTCTGATGTGCTTCTCTTCTACTATCCTGACACTGTGGTTTAACTATTAGGCAACTGAAAACAATAGATAAAACTGTGCAAAATATAGCTTGGCTATTTTGCTCCAATGATTTCTCTAGTTTTTCTTTAGTAAGCAATCAGGAAATTTTACCTTTTGGCAATGCACTTTCATCCTAGCAGAGGGACAGGAGATGAATGAGGAAAATAATTGCATTAAAAATTTGTAATTCAAACTATGAACTTAGAGGCCATTTACAAAGGTCAAAAAAAAAGTTCCATTTTTCCAGAAACAGTTCCTGGAAGCACAAAATTGATGTTCTGTGATGCACAAAAAATGTCTTTCTTTCAGACCTGACTCCCTCCGCTAATTTATGTATCTCATTTAGATTATTCAAAGTCACAAACTCATGTTCACTTATGTTGCTATGTTACCAGTGCAATATATATGGTTACTAAGGCAACAGGAAATAGCACCGGCATGTATGTGCAACATGTTAAAAACGTCCCCAGCACTGGAATGCAAACTATTAATTTATCTGGAAAAATTATAGGTTTTTTACTATTTTTCATCTTTTCAAATGATCAAGTGTTTTGGTAATCTCTCGACAATGAATTATTTAATTCTACAAATTTTTCATTGCAAATTGCCAGCACCACTTTTTCAGCTACCTAGGTGCATGTTTTGGTAAACTCTTCTCTCAGTACTAGAAAATCAAGTAATCAGTTCACAGTGCAAAGTATTCATAGAAGCTATATTGTGATAGAGCTGAGTTAGGAGCACTTAATGAGAATACCTAATTACTTATGATGTTGCCTGAAGGAGTATTAACTCCTGTAACCCCCATTTTGGTGAGAAGAAAGGTGATTGGTAAGAGTTGTTAATTTCACTATTACAGCTTTCTGCAGTTCAAGGATTCTGAACAAATCTTGGTGCTAAAAGAAATTTCAAATAAAAAATAATTAAGTTCGGTCATGAAGCAAAAAGGTCTCTTTAAAGTTTTTTATAGTTATAAGAATACATTTCTCACATATAAACTCCAGATTACTTTATACCATCCTAGGTTATGAGATTACATCTCACACATGAGATTACTATCTCGGGTAAAAAATCACCAGTATCATTCAGTTGAAGTTGTGGAAGTAGAATGTTACGTAGAACGCTAGTTTTATTGTCCTGACTGACCTAACTGACTTTACAAATGTACCGCTGCAATTTTAATTTACTACATTTGGCCAAGGATACAGCCTTCAACAATAAAGCAGAGATAAAAGGAGTGGGAGTAAGCCTGAGAAACAGAAGCATCACTCAAACACTAGATTCAGTTTGATCCAGTGTCAAAGATACTCCTGATACACCGAGAGATGTTTCATTTCATAGTATAGGAGACAGAGCTCATCAGTCTCATAAGCAGTCTCCATTGTGCCTCATTCCATACCCAGATTAAAAAAAAAAAAAAAAATTAAAAAAAATCTACAGTAAAGATACAAGACAAGTTACAATACAGGACTTGGCCCTGCTTATTAGCGAGGAAATTCTTTCATGATGCTAATTTAAAAAAACTCAAAACATTGCAAATACGAAGTTGATCAAGTTGTTTCTTGAAACTGGAAAGATACTGACAGATATCACTATTCCTATGTATTTTGTTATTTTTTTTTCACTAATAAGTAATAACAGAACACACCTGAAAGGCAGAAACTTTAAAAACATCCTAAATTTAAAAAAATAAAATAATTAAATTAAGTGAGGAATCAATCATGAAATATGCTTAAATTATTTTCTCATCATCTGATTATCTTGACTATGTGAAATATGTTATTTTCAACTGATATCTAAAGTTAATGTTGAAGGTTGTCCAGTGTATACCAATGGAAAGGTTTCCCTTTAGAAATACGTTGGGAAATCATTTATCTTTTCAGAAATGGAGGAGGTTTAATTTAGCACTTTCTGCCTTCTAGGGACAAATCAGCCTGGCTCATTTCATGTTGAGCCTTTGACAGCAAGAAGAAAAGACATTGATGTTCCAATTTAACAGTGGTTGTTGCCAGCTCGTATAGCTGAGATGTAGCAGTAGGACTGGATTCTGGACATGGAAGGGTGCTGCAAGAGGTTTAAAAATCACCTACTAATCACATTTTTCCAGGTATGAAAACATGTCATGTACAGTAACAACCATTGCAGGGTTGCATTCCTGAAAATAAACTTCTCAAAACAACAGCAAAATTCTGAGCTTTGTACAAGTAGAAATCTGAAAGTGACACAACATTGTGAACATGTGGATCTGTACATGCATTCTTATCTCCTGTGAAATATAGGTCACCCTGGCTGTGAAGGAAAGGTCAATTGCAAATGTTGTACAACAGCAGAATGACTACCAGAGTCCCTGGGGAGATTCTATAGATGTAGGGCAAACAGGCCTGAGAGACCACAGTAAAAACTCCTTCCATCTCAAGAAAGACCCACAAGGACAAGCAGACTCTCACTAGAGAAAGTTTTAAAGTAATGACTGGGGAACTACTGGCTGATCTTCCAGAACTGCAAAATGAAATGAGAAGGGAGAAAGAATAAGATGGCAATATGGAAAATAAAATCTATAAATGTTGTGAGCCAGATTTTTATTCATTTGCAGGAGAGGCATACCTCCCATTCACCTAGTGAAAGTGGATTTATTATAGTAGGTTTCTTTGGCCATTTTTTTATTTTTAAAGAGGGAAGGTGTCTGACTTCACAATAATTGTCTCCAAGAAACTATTCTAGTCTTTCACTGCAGATTTGGGTTACTTACATATTTCATTATATACTGACAATAACAAGTACACACCCAGAAAACCAGCAAATTCCAGGGACAACTATGAAACCTCCAGATGGTCAGGAATTATGCACTGATTCTCATTTACATTGAAAGGCATACAAAAACTCATCTCACCTGAATCTATGAAGTTTAGGATTGCCTACACATTTTTTTTTTTCAGGCTTCAAAACATTTATTTTGGCAAAGGTAGAAAAAAAACCATCCACAAGTTGATTCTTAATCCATCTGCTCCAGGAATATGTTTTAAGACAGTGACACATTTTGCTCATGGATGATCCATGCCTTCTTATTTTAGAAACCTGTATTTACACACTTGAGAAACATGCAGATGTCTAAAGGATGGCAAAAAAAAGTAGATCAACAGAAAAAGGCTGTTGTCAGCTCTGCTGCCAGAATTTACTCCAGATTTTTAAGATCTCAGGCTCTGTGTCTGACAGAAACCTAACTGAGTAGAATTTCATTCAATAGCTCTACATTCATGTCACAGTTTGACTCAGGTCCGACAACAATGCTCTCGATCCCCCCTCCCCCCAACCCAGGTAGGGAAGGAGAGAGAGAAAAAGAGAGAGACTTGGCTGGATTGAAAACTAAACTACACAGCTTTAATTAAAACACTAATGAATCATACAAGAAAATATATACAATTATGTACAGATATGTTCAGGAATGGGCAAAAGCCTCTCGCCTCCCCCCACCCCAGCAACTCCCACAGCACTTCCCTGAACTGGGAAGAGTCCCGAGGAATCCCGGAGCTGCTGCTGGAGAAAGCAGAGAGTTATGGGGGTCACGAGAGATCAAGCCTGAGGATCGACGGTGATGGATGTACAGAGTCCTCCCCGGACGCTGGCCATGGACCGAAGAGAAGGGGAGAAGAAGAAGGAAGGAAGTTGTCTCCTGTGATCTCTGACCTTCCTCTGAGCTTACGTAGATATATGGAATGGAATATCTTTGGCCAATTTTGCTGTCCATCTAACTCAGCCTCCTACGGGGGGGGTCACAGATCTCCCCATAGTGTCTGAGCCAGCAGAGTGCAGGTGCAGCCTTGAAGCCTCAGTAGTTAGAAAAACATTCCACTGTCTTATCAGCCTAGCAGAACACACTGTTGCTAGTTACAAGAAAGCCTACTGAAGGAAAAAAAAAATCAGTAAAAAGAAAAATTGGCTTCATCCTGGCTCAAACCAGGACAATTCATTAGGTACTTTACATGCCACAGGTGGTCTTGGTGTTTTCCAGTCCATATATGAAAAATCAGTAATCTGCTTTCTCCAGAGAAAAGCAAACACTGGACTGTGCAATTTTATCCTCTAGATTGATTTGTGGATGTATAAATAAACAGATTGAAAGGAAGCTGTTTACAATGGTGTAGCAAAGATTATTATCATGAACATAACCAGTTGGTGTGACATTCACAAGCAGAATACCTTAGAGAGTTTGTTTACTGGCTTAAATACATTTACTATTGCTTTAAATTAACCAGGTGGCAGTCTTCAAGCTGTGCTTCAGACATGGACATCATACAGCTTGCATCAAATCCAAGGTCGTGTTTTAGGTCCAGTTTCTTGCCTTTGGATCTTGTTTCAGTTCAGCAAGCAGAAAATTATTTCAGCATGAATTAGCAGTGCCTGCACTCATGATTTAGTTGAAATAGGAAATTACCAAGAGGACAGTTTTAAAAGCTTTATGCAGGTTGACAGTCACCACTGAATTTCTGAAACAAAATTCTACAGTTTTTGTTTAGCTTTGTTAGTGTGCTACTTCATGGCCTTCTCAGTTTTAGAAACCTGTCTCCTAAAATGGTAAAATATGATTGATTCTATCTACAGCAGTTTAACCTCAAGTAGAGAGCCCCAAAATTCTTTCTCTTGTGATGAAGAAGTAACATGAGCTGTTGATCAGTGAGGGAACACATATATGACTATATTAATTCACAAATTCAACTAGATTCATGGGATGAACTAAGTAGAAATTAACTTGTGTCCTAAAGCTTCCACAGTTTAATTAATTTAAAAGTAAGTGAACAAAGAGACGTAGAACCATTAGGTATGGTTTTCCATTAACATAGGTGAAACTAATTAACTTCTCTTGCCCTAAGGAAGTTTCAGAAACTCCTTCAAACACAACAGATGTGCTTCCAGCTCTTCCGTGGCAGACTTTTTCTATTCTCCACCCCAAAGCATCTCACTTGAAAATATTTTTCTTTCATATTACCTTCATGCAGTGTTGTTTTTTTCCAAAAGTCATCACAATTGCTGTGATGGTCTTCATGATACAGAACACCTTAGCAGGAGCAATTAAACACTGGTTCAGCCCCTAAGTCACATTGATACTAGTACCTCTGTACTACTATATTAAACAGCTCCAAAACATTGGGCCGTAATTATCCATATTATTTATAAATTACCATTCTCTTTGGCATAATTTTGGCCCATGGCAATTCTCACAGACAATGCTTGGCCACAGTTCAAGGGGCAGCAAATCCAGATGTTGTTCCCAACAGGATATTTGGACTTTTTTTCCTATTTTGAAGCAGAGAGGGAAAAGAGTGTCACTTACTTTCAGGGCTAAGGAATAGTCTCTTACTAGTTACAAAACCAAACATGACTAATGCTAAAACCCCAACACTCCCTACACTGCAAGTCCCAGGGAACTGGAATTGTCTTTCAGTAGACAATCAAGACAGGGCATGAACTGCATAACTTGCAACATACTGTAGAAGCCTTCAATTAATTCAAAAATATGAGACTCAAAACCAAACCCTATCATACAATGACAGAAGAGCCAGTTTGGGGTGCCCATAGCACTGTGGAAGAGCAGCCAGGGGATCCTGTGCCCTGGGAGGAGAAAGGACCAACATGGGCAGAGATGGCCACCCAGCTTTAGGCAGGAACTTTGATCCCTCTCAAACCAGTAAGCATTCTCCCCTCAGGAAAATGAGCAACCAAAGATTTTTCAAGTAAAGGAGGTTTTTCTCTCCCATTAAGGTCATTGTACAACATCAAAAAGAACCCAAAAGGTTATTTGGAAAAGAAAATGTGGATCTGACAGCATTTTCATTTTCGGGGTGCTCAACTGGGACAAGGCAGTCCTAAACTTCAGCCTCTCCTCTCTGGACAGCTGATGAGTTACATTCAAGCTTCTGACTGATGCAGAACACCAAAAGAAGCCCCTTCCACAGGCACAGGTTTCTGTCACATGTCCGCCAGGGTTGCTGCGTCTTCCCCTGTCTGAGTGACTCTCAAGGGAACAGTCACACACAGGCACCTTTCTTCTGTCTGGCTCTTTGAACCTGAACATTCAAAATACCATTTCAGGAAAGTGAGACAGTAGATGTCAGGCTTGTGTCTCTGAGAGCACCATTCCAATGCCAGCCCTCACAAGAGCACTCTGGTTTTCACACCCAGCTTTCCCTTCCCTATCCCAAGAACCTAAGCTCCTGTGAGAGAGGCACAGCTGAGAAAAACACCTAATTTTTTAATTATTTTTTTTTCATTTTGTAGCTCTGGGTGACATCTGGCTCTGCCTCACTTTGCCCTGGCCTACTTGGAGAAGCCCAGAGCTGCCTGCCATGCTGGCAAAGCAGCTTTTCTGCCTCACAGGGACACCTGCCACTGGGAATGTCCCGAGCAGCCAGCCAGACTGGGGAGATTCTAAATTATCTCAATGGTGCTTTGTGTTCATGACTCAAGTGGCTTTTGTGCTTATCAGGCTTAGCACAGTCTTCATGGTAACATAAAGTGTCATTAACTTTGCAGTTTCTTGCCTTTATACAATCTAAAGCAACAAGCTTGCATATAAAGTCTGCTCAAGCCTTGCAATTTCCTTCCTTTACACAAGGTAAAGCAATGTTTAAGGAACAATGTTGAGAGACAGAGCAACAGCTCAGTCCTGTACAGCACCAGAGCTGCACCAGCAGCAAAATCCAGACTCATTCCAAAGCCATCCCTTTCCTGACAGCCTTCAGTCTCCTGCTCTGCAGAGATTTGCAGTATGTTCACCTGATGAGGGCACTGCACAGCTTTCACTTTCCTTTAGGAAGGGTGCTGCCCTCTTGCCTTGCATCCCTCTCAGTGCATCTCTGCTTTCCATCCTCACCTTGGGCAGTCTCCCAAAGTTGTAAGAAATCACATTATTCCTACAAGGGTGTGGGGTGGGACAGCATGGCAGCTGCCTTGGGGCACAGAAGTAATGGGTGAGGCTCCTTGCAGGTTGAAAGGGGAGCAAAGCCACTTGGTGCCATCAGGGCCTGGATTGTGCCTTCACATTCCAAAAACTCACCTGCTGCCTAGGTGCTGCTTCCCCAGTTCATTGTCTGGCATAAGAACAGCATCAGCAGCTAGTGGCACCTGACCTTGCTGGCAGTGCAAACCAGGGAGGGAGCAGCTGAAACACCTCCATGTTTTCACCTCTTGAATGGTCTGTTGAGGTAGAGAAGTGTTCCCGAGAGGAGGAAATGCTTCAGAGCAAAACCTTATTTTCAAGGTCAGTCATGAAGTTTCAGAATGCTGTCCTATGCAAACAAAGTGAAAAAAAACAATGTAGCTAATTGTACAGTTTGCTCTGTGTCAACAAGGGCAAAATTGATATTGAAGTATATCACAAAGGGGTTAGTAAGCCCTACCAAATAATGAAATCATCAGAGTATCATAGAATGGTTTGAACTGGATGCTGAATATTTTTGTGTTAAATGTACGATTTGGGACTTTCAGGGTTAGACAGCATCCTGGAAGATGCAACTGAAAAATCAGAGATTAAACAAGCATTCAGAGATGCCACAGAACTTCTCCTACCTCCTGAGCCAGAATTATGTAATTTTCTTTTCAAGATACTCCAGTCAGATTTCTGAATTAAGTTCATATGAAACAAGAACAGTAAATCAAATAACATGGCTATCAGCTTTGCTGTAAGGGGTTTTAAGGTTGAATGAGAGGTTGTAAAAGACATAATGAAGAAAAGAAAGAAAACATTCTGTGTTTAAAACGAGCCAAGAATGATCACAGAGCAATAAATGGTACAAAAATCAGTATATGTCAAAAGGAAGATAGAAAAAGAAATGCCAATGGAAGCACACTTACACTAAATGTCCCCTTAGCACAGACAGAAAAAGCAAAGGCTGAACTTGACAAGGCTGAAAATAAATTTGACAGCTTTAGACATGAAATGTAAGATGACCTCAACTACATTGATTTGAGTAAGCAGCTGTAGACAGATGGCCAAAAGAGACAAATCTGAGTACTTTCAAGTGTAAAATATTCCTGGGTCTGTAGAGACAGAGCTGATTATAAATGAGCTCTGAAAAGTAAAACTGGATTTGCAGTGTAACAAATGTAACAAACACTATCTTCTGAAAACAATCTAAAATGTGTTATTATAGTCTAAACACAAAAATATCCATCATTAAGTAGAAGATATCCAACTGTAATTACTGAAATTCAGAGAAATCAAAAGTAGTATTCAACTGTAATTAAAATCCTTACTGACTTTTGGTGTAATAGCAAATAGGATATATCCTTTTCTGCAATTTCACTCATGCAAAAAAATCACACAGTAGCATTGGAAGTCATTATATATATTCACTTAATTAAAAAATATATATATTCTGAATAAAACAGACTAATTGCTGACAATCAACAGAGGATGCAAGGAGTGTGAATACTGAAGTTTGTTCTAGGTGTTCTTAGCTATGAGGTACAGGAACTGTTCTATCTAACCTCCCCAAAAAATCTCCTTATGCCTTGTAAAGATTTTCCTGGAAAGTTTTCTTAAGCAACAGTGTAAGCTGTGTTTCTTCTGAAGTTGCAAGTACGTTCAAGTGTTTCTTCTGTTGCATGTCTCCCTGCTACACAAGCAACAAACTCATCACCAAGTCTGTTTGTATTTTAAAGACCTTTGGTGACAGAGGCTTTCTTGTTCCTCAGGTTGTCAGCAGATACTTAGATCAGCTTCAAGATAGATGGGGGCATAAATGCTATTATCACATTGCCCAGAGGTGTACAGACTTCAAATACATTTGAAATCATGACTTCTGGTTTTTTCCTGTCTAGCAAAGGATGTTTTTGTGCTGGAGAAATATTTGACTTACACATTTCATTTATTAATTAGAAATCTGCTATATTTAGTCTATTTTTAACATTTGGTCTGCTAAGTTTTCCTCCTAGTTCATACTGTGCAAGCATTTTTAACTTAATGCAAGGTCAACAACATTTCAGAAATAATTCTGCTTTTTCCTTGATAAAAACAAAAGAATTAGGTTTGGGTACCTATTAAAAAAAAACAACAACACAACCCTGAAGTACTTTTCAGCACTAGGCAATAACCAACTTTTTAGGTCAAGCGTCCTTATATTTATTTGTAAGGCAACTTTGCATCATTCACATGTAACAACTGTATCATCAGTTAAAGTTCCTGGCCACTGTATCAGAGTTGCCTTGGTTTATTTGTTCAGTTCTGAATTAAAACTACTTTCAATGTGGTTTTAATTAAAAACGAAAACAAACAAACAAACAAAAGTGCTATTTGTGGTGTTCCAAATAAACTTTCAATTGTATTTTCTGTTATAATTCTTAAACTGCACATTAATCGTGGTAGAAATTATAATGGCCTACTACACCTTTCTGATTGTAAGTGCTGTGAAAATCCATATTCTGCAGATGGCTAAAAGAAAATAACGCCTTCAGATGTCAAACTGCTGAGAGGTCCTGGGCAACCTTCTCCACAGACCTACCAGATGGTATCTTTCAGTTTCTATTAAAAAAGGACTCCATCAAGCACGCTAAAGCACCTGGATAGGGATTATCAGAACATAATAATGGCAAATGACCCATACATTTCCCATAGCTGATCAGGCTATGTGAAAGGAACTGCAAAGGTACACACACATCCCTGCACCAGCAAATGGTGTGGGCAAAGGCTAGTGTTGGTTCAAACAAGAACAGAAATGAGAAGCACAGATAACCACCAATCATGGAGCCTATTAAAAAGATAAAAATCCTACAGTTTGCCATAGGTTTGACATCTAACTCTGGTGGTAAAACATGTGGCCGTATGCTATAACTATTATTACTGAAATGGCCCAAATTAAGGTTTATGCCTCCTTTTGTTTTCTGGGAGGAGAAGGAAGAGAGAAAAACGGATGATGAGAGGAGAAGGAGAGGAAACAGCTACAATTTCAGCTTCATGTCTGGAGTGTCAAAGCAAAAAAAAAACAACATTCTGTTTTGATATGAACATAATATGTCCATTTTTAGAGTAAAAGTATCAGTGATAAAAGTGGAAAATAGGATGCCACACATCTGTAAGTCATATAGGATTTTGCTACTGTTAATTATGAATAATTTTCTTGTATGCATATTCAGAATTAAAAATCAAAATAATATTTGCTTCTCTGACAAAATCCCAAGGCTCTTAGACTAAAGGCTGTGGGGTTTGGAAGAGGACTGTCCCTGTAATTCTTAGCTGAAAATGAATAGCCACAGTTCTTAGGCCCAAGAGCTCTCTCCAACACAGTATTTGCTATACACTTTACATATTGATAAACACATCTGTATTACGAATTAAATATTCTTGTCATTATTTCAGTGTTTCTTTTTATTTGTACCACCTAGGGCCAGAATTTCCAAGTAAACATGCTTGTGTTTGAAATCACAGACTAGTCTCAGTGCTGCTCATTTTGAATCTCTGTTGCTGTTAATGTATTTGAAATGGTTTCCGCTCTACAGAGAAGCTTTCCTAGAGATCAAAGGCCTGGAGAAATTTGCAAGGAAGTTATTTCAGCTGTAACAATCTCCTACTTAGCTGTCATTCCCACTCTTCCATATTTTTGTTAGCAAACCAAGACCAAAATACATCCAACATTAGTTATTTCTCAAAATATATTGCTGTTTCATAACAGCATCAGAACATAAAAGTTTAATGCTCTAACAAATAGCATGATAATCCAGTGAAACATCAAAACTGCTCATGACACTTCTGATGGCTGGCCCAATTTCTAGATGTTGAGAGTAATGAGCAGTTTCTGCCTGTTAACACATTTTAATTTAAAAGAAAAAATTATTTTCTTTGTATCCCATAAACTAGGTTTTCAAAGCATAAAACTTAATTTCACCACAATGTTTTTTAAGGTCTGCTGTCACAGACTGGGACATATCAGATGCTTTTGTCTGACAAGAAACTTAACAACAAAAATAATAATAATAAAAAAAAAATATCTGTTAAACCAGTAACTGTTATCTTATTACTTAAGAAGCCATCAGGATTTACTTACTCTTGAAAATCAATGAATAAATCCTTTTCTAAAATCACAGTAAATAAGGAAATGGTATATACGTTCAAACTACCTCCATTAGGAATATTCAGAATTTCCAGTTACAACAGCAGTGATACCCACAAAGTACAGTATCTCCTCCAGCAGGCTTTGGAGGCAAAAAAATGTAAAAACATGTAGAATAAAATGGCAAGGTAAGATTCAATGTCCCAACAACATTTTTCAGATGGATGCACAAGAAAACTAAACCACCTCATCTGCCAGCTTTGGGAAATATATGGCAATTAAGACTTATGCTAATCATGTGTGAGAAAATGTACTGCTTCACACAGACACATAGTTTTCACACATGTTTGTTGCTCTCTATCATTTTCCACTAAGGAAACTGAGCTATTGAAATATATCCATTTTGTAGTGGATATTTCCAATTGAAAATGGGAGATTTGTTCTAAGAAATCAAATTGACACCATCAGAGGCTTTAAAATCCCCACATTGTTGGGGTTTTATTTACTTAGCAAGCCCCTGAACAGATCAGAATACAACATTTACTTGGAACGTCTAAGTGAGTCTTTGATGAGTCATTCTGCAAGTGGCTTTTTTTCCTTCAGCCTCCGTAGGATAATCCACCCCTACTTTCCAGAAGGGAAACACAAGGTAATAACTGTCTGTGTTTTCTGTCATTATGATGTTGACTTTCATTGCAGAGCTCTCAGTCAGTGATTACAGTCCTGTTTTACTGAGCATTTCCCCAATGTAATACACTAAAATGGAATCCCTCTCATTTTTCTCATAGAAACTAGACCTTTTTGTCATTACAAAGTTTTTCATTATTCAGTTGCCTTCTTAACATTGAATACAATACAAAGGGAAAACAAACAACACGGCGTTACCAAGGACTGAAGTGCTTCCATCCACTCAGGAAATACAGTAGATGTATTATGTTGCCATTCTTTCCCTTGCAAAACATAACCTGACTTACTCATTGCACCAAGATTAAAGGTTGTTAATCTCTTTTTTGCAGTATCTGTATCTTACTGCATAAAAATATTTCTCTGAAAACAGAATAAAATTTTATCTTCGTGGTCACACACATGCAATTATATATATCTAACTTCTAAATTCTTAGAGTCATGCTCATTTCTAATTCCCCAGGAAAGAGGATAAACATCTGTAGCATTAATGTGTGCTATCAGCCTCTAAAAAAAAATAAAATCCCATTGATTGTGTCCATTAAAGCACTGACTGAAAAGATTTGTCTTAAGAAATAAACCCCAAAATAGGTTTACAGAAATAGTATTTTATCTCAGAATTTTTACAAGAGATCTTTCTATTTCCCAACTAAAAATTTACGAAACCCACCCCCTATCTTTCTCCATTTAAAAACTTTTTTTTTTTTAATTTGTCTCTTCCTCTTCCCAGTCTATTTACCTGTTACTCTGTTGAGATAACTTTCACTGATTAGATTCTGCTCTGATTTAAATTTGGGTGGCCTTGCCACTTTTTAATCAGAATAAAGAGCATGAGCATTACTATTCCAGAAAACCTGCAGGGAAAAGCCTGCACTGCAAAGTCATTTGCACTGAATAAAAACTGAGCTGCTGGGGAATGGGAGGTGGTGTTAAAAAAATCTCCCTTCTTTTTCTCCCTGCAGCAAAGGTTACATTCTTAGCTTCTACACTGAAGATCAGGACCAAATATCTCCTCATTTCTTTTGGTCTGGATGCAGTGAACATTTAGATACCTGCTTAACCTTACGAACACAGTTTTTCAAGAGAGTGCTTCACTTAAATTGATTCCTCACTGTCCTACTCATGTATAAATACTCTCAGTTACTTCAGATGAATTAAAAGTGAAAGTTATCAGTACTGGCTGAGACTCCATGTGCTTACCTTTTTTGGAACTGTCATTTCTTACCACAGTTAATTTAATGGAAAGTTACAATTTTATATTGAAGCCTATGAATAAATGAACTTCAATTACACTTGTTTTCAGTTTTTTCATAATTCAAGTCAACACTTAAAGGTCTAAGTGTTACATACATTCTGAATATTTTATCTACTGATGGTTCCAGTTAGCACTAAGCCAAAGCCTTCCCTGGCACTTTATGAATTTCAGAGTATTCATATCAGAAATTACCTAGAAGGCTATATTTATCACTTTAAAATCCTTCATGCATTGTGCTTATAACTGAGAAAATAGCATGATGCTTGTTCATGGGGGAGGTTTCAGACAACTTTCGTGTAGCAAAAGGATGCAGTATAATGACACTTTCCATTATTTTTGTCTCTGATACAGGGACAGAAATCCTGACTAGAAAGTGGTGAACTCTTGTCAGTTTTTGTCAGACTTCTGTTATATACTGAATATGCTTTTATCTTCACAGAAAATGTCACCTTTGTTTTCCTCCCTAATATTCAGCAAGTAGCACTCTGGCCACCTAGGGATCAAACCAAGAAGCTTCTTTTCCAGGGAAGTCAGCTAAAGTTTGTTTTAGACCATGCAAGGCTTAAAAATAGCCAGATAAAACAAGAATCTCAAAACTTCAAGCTTAAAGTTTCTCTTGATCCTGGCTTTGTGTCAGCTTTATCTGCTAGACCCTGTCCATCTTTGTTGCAAACCCTTCAGTTTCCTTTGATAGTCCCTTCTTTCTACCCAGCTGAAAATCAGGGCACCACTTGACCTGGTGTTGAAAGAATAAGCTGCAACAAAAGGAGGTCTATTTCATCAAGTAATGTCCCGAGTCAAAATCCTGGCTCCAGGAGAAGGTAGGACTTCACCTCCAGCATGGCTATCTTCTCCTTTGACACAGGAGAAATATTTTAAATGTTAATGGCTCTACATCTTTGAGCCAATGATCCTTACAGCTTAAGTACTTCCTAATACTTGAGACTGTGAACACATCTACTCCTTTTACTACCTTTTCTTTAACATTCTTTCCAGTCAGTGACCAGTAATCTAGAAACACTCAATATGCAATTTTGCAATACTTCAAAATTATTTTATTAACACCACATAGTAGCACAAAGGTGTCCTCAAAGGTTAGGACTCTCTACTCTGTGTTATAAAGCAGACAGAATACTAGCAAGGAATAAAATAGAGCAGAAAGCTTCTGAATCCAGAGCCTTGCTGAGGAGGTGAAAAGAAGCATTTAGTGCAACAAGGAAAAGTTCAGAGACCTTTATGCTGTGAGCTATGCTGTTCATAAAGGTCTAAGCTACACCTCCTTTGCAACTAAACTGTGTGTTCAGTCCTGAAAGCAACTAGACTGAAAGGCAGGAGGTTACTCCAGGCAATTATACATTTGCTAGGCTAAGTGACTGAGAGTCTTAGAGTCTGCTTTTCCTAAAATATCCAGGCCATAGTTCCTCAGGACTGTTGAAGTAAAAGTTCTGGGATTCACTTTCTCCTTCTCTCATGCTTTGTTGTGAGAAAATGAAAGATGCATATGACACAGAATTGGGAACTCCATCTAAAATCCAAGAAAGGAAATCAATAAAAGATTTTATATTCATCCTACCTCCAACAAAAATATTATTTGCTATAAAATTAGTATTTAAAGCCCTTCCTTGCTGAGTCTCAAATATGGAGTCATTCATTATCCAACCTTCTGCAGTGTCATGGTTTGACTCAGGATCAACAACAATGCTCTTTATTAGTGCTAGGTAAAAGAGACCTTACTGAAGGGGAAAAAAAAAAAAAAAATCAGTGAAAGGAAAAGTAGCTTCATCCTGGCTTAAACCAGGACATGCAGTTGCTTGAGAAAATGTGTCATTACTCAGGCCCAACACAAACAGTCCAAGCAGTAGCCATTTCACGTCCCTGATATAGCAGTTAATACGCTGAGCCCAACTGAGTAAGATGGTAGCTCCTCTGGTCTTAACACTTCAGCTACGTCTGTGAGGTATGAAATAAATCTGAATCTTTTTCACCAAACTGAACAAAATAGCAATTCCAGGATTAACAGGACATTGGACTGTTTTTTTGTCACGAAGAAGCTGAAAATTCTTACTACAAAAAGAAATGCCTTCTTTCTGCCAAAATATTAATTAAAGACTTCACAAATCACAAAACCTGATATAGTATTGCATATATGATTCCCAGGGAACTGAAACTGATAAAAAAGATTTGAAGATGACACAGTTTAAGGTGACTGTATCTATAACCATTATATGCTTGTGAAAAATAATACTGAGTTTCTTTTCCTTCAGAAGGTCATTACAAAAAAAAAGTATTTCAGACTGCAAAAACAAGATTTCCTCCATTTCATTAGAAGAAATTATAAATTCTACAGATTTAGGAGCTTAAATGCCTGTAGAAATGCTTAAAACTTCATTAAAACTGAATGAAAAAGCAAGCAGGAACACAATAAGCCAGAAACACCACAAGACAGAAATAATTCTCCTTTAATCCTCCTTGCTTATATTCAATATCTCTCGAGGCTTCATTCACTAGAATAGAACACTTGTACATCAGGCAATGGTGGATAATGATGTAACACAAGATGCAAGTGCAGTGTTGTTGTCTATTCAAATGCAAAGATAAGAACAGCCCTACTCTGACAATGTTTGATAATACAGGAGCCTTTCCAAGAAGGTCAGGTCTCTGCTTCTCCCTGTTCTGTGAAAGGTCAGCAGCTTCCCTCAGCGATTTATTCTTTTGGATCCAACTGGCTTGTTTCCATACTTGGTTAAAAATGGACAGCATGAAAATGAAATATACTTGATTTACCAAAGAAACTTGCTAAATTTGCACTGAAGTTTGACCTGAATATTATTTTTTGTTCATCTGCCAAGGGATAAAACCAATTATTCATGCAGCTTTACTCAAAGTAGTTCTATTGTCACATAATGTGTGATTAACTTTCCAAAAATAAAAAGCAAGTGTTGTTTTTTTTCCTCAATTCCAAAGACCTGATATAACCCTCAAATTTCATGAAAACATGTGCATCTTTGATTCCCAAGTGATTTCCAGGATAATAAGATACATCTGTTTTACACAGTGACTAAGTACTACAAACAGCAGTTTCAGCTGAGTGAAGAAACCAAACAGCCAGCTACCAGAAGAACAATATTCAGATAATAATCACCCCACTTCTAACCTCTCAGATCTCAGTTCCTCTCTTACATGCACCAAACCCACCCAGACTCCTCTGATACCTGTTTTGCCATGTCTCTGTCTTCTTGTCTTATTTCCTCACTACCCCTTGATGTCGTTCACAACACAACCTCTGTCACAGAGATGGGATTGCATGTCCAGAGCAGAACCTAGAACCAGAGCCTCCAAACTGGACCTCCACAGACTTTTACCAGAATTTTTCAGAAAAGTCTAGGAGCAAAAATCTCTAACTAAACAGTGTGAATTAGAAGGAAAACTATGTTTCATGCCAACCACATTTTCTTTCACTTCTGCTAACCCATCCCCTTCTTTCTCAGTCCCAGGTTCCTCCTCCTATCTTAAATTGTCTATATGTTTGCCACAATTTGATAATAACCAGGACACTTGGTTCTACTTAGCTTGATATTTGGTGTCTTGACAAAAGGCCTATGTACCTGGAAGTCTGTCCAGATTTTTCAGGTATCTCTGTTCATCCAACAGTGTCTATCAGGTCATCCTACAAATATGAACTCTTTAAATTATCCTACCACTCACTATAACTTATAAACAAGAGACAGGGCAGAAACCAAAAAACTTCCTTCTGCCTTCCACTGGCCTAGGGAGAGAAACTCCTCATCTGTTCTCCTTCATGATTTTTCTTCCTAGTGACCAGCTACAATGAGCAAGAGAGAGCATTTCTCCCATTACATGTTTAGGATGTACCTCACAAAAACAGAATATGTGATTTTGATCTCCTTCTGACAAGGAGGGTATTGGTCCTATTTCCCTTCTTCCAGATAGATGCTCTGATCACAAGATTGTTACCCATCACTGCCACTACAAGAAAGAGCAGCTAGCCTAGTTTGTGACCAGGGAATTTCTAATGGGAATATGTCTCCACAGGCAGACTCTTTAAGTGTGAATTTTCCACAGTTCTTCCATACAAGTTTCTCATGCACATATGTATCTTGCTATATGTGCCTATAGTTGTTCATACACCTAAGCCTCGCTGAGGAGTCCTCAGCTTCAATCAGGACAGAGAAGGTTATAAAGCACTCCAATTTTGTTTATCAAGGTGTAAGTGATAGAAAATGAAAGAATCATTTGCTGTTTGCTCTATTTTCAGCCTGCCCTAATTCCATACAAGTTTCTCATGCACATATGTATCTTGCTATATGTGCCTATAGTTGTTCATACACCTAAGCCTCGCTGAGGAGTCCTCAGCTTCAATCAGGACAGAGAAGGTTATAAAGCACTCCAATTTTGTTTATCAAGGTGTAAGTGATAGAAAATGAAAGAATCATTTGCTGTTTGCTCTATTTTCAGCCTGCCCTAATCTGCCATTCTGTAGGATTATAAAAAAAAAAACACATAATTTTAAATGGTAGCCTTAAAAAACAAGCTCATCCAAGCTTAAATTTTTTATCTCAGGTTTTAATAGTCAAGAACTTCCTACATCCCCAAGAGTATCTTCAGAAAATCTGGCACTTTCAAGATAAAACAGACTCCTGAAACAGTAAAGAAATCAAGAGAGGCTGAAAAAAGAAGGCAGTTCTTCCTATATCTGATTGCTATAATTGTCAGTTAAGATTTGCTTAAGAAAGGAACAAACAACTCCAATATTTTAAATTTGTAACTGCCTGTTACAGGAATGCAAGGAGCAAGAGATAGTAAAATGAATGAAAGTCTGTGTCTTCCTGTATGTATATGTAAATAGACAGCCGGCTGAATACAAGCACTCCTTTCTGAATAAACATGCTTATTTGTAATTCAGGTATGTTCCCACATTTGGTAAATAAAATGCGAATTCATTAGCAGAAGGACATCTTGTACTGTGTAGATGAGGAAGATTCAAATAGACTAATTGCACTATCTATGATTCCAAGGGATTTGTAATGGAAACAGATATCTAAGTAATGAGAATCAAATTATGGCACTACGAATTGCCATCTGGATTCCTCTCTCATGTGATCAGAAAGATTTCAGAAAAAAAGCAGTCTCCTTAACTCATGGTTGGCAGATGCAAGATCTCTGACTTCATTTACAAAAACAAACACTCACATGAGCCAACAAAACCAAAAGCTATACCCATCTACTACCTCTTCTTCAATGCTTCCCATACTGCTGTCTGTCCACAGGTCTCGTGACAGAAAGAACAACCAATACACAAATAATGCATTGCGAGCCCTGAAAAATACTGGGTGTAGATTGCAAGTATCTTATGCTATGTATAGAGTTATATAAAGATAACAAAGCAAAAAAAAAACACATCCCTTGGAATCACATTATCTTCCAGTCCTGGCATCCAGTATTTTTTGTATTATCATTCATATCTATTCTTATCATGTTGACCCAAGAGAAGGGAAGTTAACTCCTTACATACACTGAGTCCTGTGTGCCCGTACAAACGTCAGCAGGATGTCAGACATGCTGCAAGCCACAGGATTGTGCAGAGGAGGGGAATTCAGGAGGGAGACGTGACAATCTTTTTTTCCAGTGTTCATGTGATTTTCTCTGCAATTCTTCTGGGAGAGAAGTTACTCACAAGGATTTTCATTTTTGGCACTAAGGGAGCTTTTTTTAAAAAATAAAACTGTCTTTGAAGGAGCAAGAAAAGATGGGGACTTTTTGACAAGGAACATAATCTTACTTTAAAATTAAATAATTTCCAAGGCTGAAATGTGCAGACAGAACGTGTTGGGTTCTGAGGAGGATTAGGGAGGGAAAACAAATGAGACAAAGATGGGGATAGATTGTGTCAAGGGTACAGCCCTGATTAAATAAATAAATAAATAACTTTTTAAAAAAGAGGGGGGAGGAGGGCAGGCAGGGAAGGGAGAGAAGTACTTTTACTGGAAAAAAAAACTAGATGGGTTTAAGATGTAGCATACCTTGAAGTTACAATTGGTATAATATGTCACACAGTTGTTGCTACACTTACTCAAATCATAGAACGATTAAGGTTGCAAGAGACCTTCAAGATCACTGAGTCTAAACGTAATCCAACTACTATAACCACTAAACTATATAACCACTAAACTGTATCCTGAAATACTACATCTAAACACTCCTTGAACACCTCCAGGGACTGGCAACTCCATCACCACCCTGGGCAGCCCATTCCAATGCCTCAATAGTCTTTCAGTAATGAATTTTTTTCCTAATATCCAACCTAAACTTCCCCTGGCACCACTTAAACCTATTTTCTCTCATCCTATTGCTAGTTACTTGGGAAAAGAGATCAACACTGGCTTCTCTACAACCTCCCTTCAGGTAGTTGTAGAGAACAACAAGATCTCCCCTGAGCTTTCTCTTCAGGCCAGTTTCCTCAGCCTCTCCTCATATGACACGCCCTCCAAACCTTTCATAGAATCATAGAATCCTAGGGGTTGGAAGGGACCTCGAAAGATCATCTAGTCTAACCCCCCTGCCAGAGCAGGATCACCCAGAGCACATCACACAGGAACGTGTCCAGGCGGGGTTTGAATGTCTTCAGCAAAGGAAACTTCACACCCTCTCTGGGCAGCCTGTTACAGGGCTCTGTCACTCTCACAGGAAAGAAGATTTTTCTGTTATGTACATGGAATCTCCTATGCTCCAGTTTGAACCCATTATCATAGAATCATAGAATCCTAGGGGTTGGAAGGGACCTCGAAAGATCTTCTAGTCCAACCCCCCTGCCAGAGCAGGGTCACTTAGAGCACACCACACAGGAACACATCCAGGTGGGTTTTGAATGTCTCCAGTGAAGGAGACTCCACAACCTCTCTGGGCGGCCTGTTCCAGTGCTCTGTCACTCTCACAGTAAAAAATTCCACTCCTTTAATCATTTTAGTAGCTCTGCACTGGACTCTTTCAAGCAGTTCCCTGTCCTTCTTGAACTGAGGGGCCCAGAACTGGACACAATACTCCAGATGCAGCCTCACCAAGGCAGAATAGAGGGGGAGGAGAACCTCTCTTGACCTACTAACCACACCCTTTCTAATGCACCCCAGGATGCCATTGGCCTTCTTGGCCACAAGGGCACATTGCTGGCTCATGGTCATCCTCCTGTCTACCAGGACCCCCAGGTCTCTTTCACCTACACTACTCTCCAGCAGTTCAGCCCCCAACCTGTACTGGGACATGGTGTTGTTCTTCCCCAAATGTAAAACTCTGCACTTCCCCTTGTTGAATTTCATCATGTTTCTCCCCGCCCAACTCTCCAACCTATCTAAGTCTCTCTGAATGGCAGCACAGCCTTCTGGTGTGTCAGCCACTCCTCCCAGCTTAGTGTCATCAGCAAACTTGCTGAGGGTACATTCTATACCCTCATCCAGGTCGTTGATGAAGATGTTGAACAACACCGGTCCCAGTACCGACCCCTGAGGGACTCCACTAGTCACACACCTCCAACCAGATTCTGCCCCATTGACTACAACTCTCTGACTCCTTCCTTTCAAGCAGTTCTTGATCCATCTCACTTCCTGATCACCAAACCCATACTTGATCAACTTATCTACAAGGATGCTGTGGGAGATGGTGTCAAATGCTTTACTGAAATCAAGATAAACCACATCTACTGCTCTACCATCATCTATCCACCTAGTGACTTCCTCATAGAAGGCTATGAGGTTAGTCAAACATGACTTACCCTTGGTAAAACCATGTTGACTGCTCTTGATGACCCCCATGTCCTTGATATGCCTAGAGATAGTGCCAAGGACAAGTTGTTCCATCACCTTTCCCGAATGGAGGTGAGGCTGACCAGTCTATAGTTACCCAGGTCTTCCTTCTTGCCCTTCTTGTAGACTGGAGTGACATTTGTTATCCTCCAGTCCTCGTTGCTCTTTCACCAGCCTTGTTGCTCTTCTCTGGACACATTGCAAGTTCTCAATGTCTTTCTTATACTGCAGTGCCCAAAATTGAATACAGTACTCAAGCTGTAGCCTCACCAGGGCCAAATACAGGGACAGGATCACTTCTCTATGTTTTTGATGCAAGCCTTTGGCCTTCTTGGCCACCTGGGCACACTGCTGGCTCATGTTCAGCCAGCCATCCATCAGTATTCCCAGATTCTTTTCCGTCCAGCTGCTTTTCAGCCACTCTTCCCCAAGCCTGTAGAATTCCTTGGGGCTATTGCGACCCAGGTGCAGGATCCAGCACTTGGTCTTGTTAAACCTCATCCCATTGACCTCAGCCTGCTGATCAAACCTGTCCAGATATCTCTGCAGTGCCTTCCTACCCTCAAACAGATGAACACTCCCACTCAATTGCAGACTTGCTGAAGGTGCATTTGATCCCCTCATTCAAATAATTGATAAAAATATTAAATAGAACTGTCCAAGCCATGGGGAGCACCGCTTGTGACTGTCTGCCAGCTGGATTTAACTCCATCTATCACATCTCTTTGGGCCCAGCCATCCACCAAAGAGTCCATCTGTCTAAGCCATGGGCCACTAGTTTCTCCAGGAGAATGCTGTGGGAGATGGTTTCAAACACCTTACTGAAGTTGAGGCAGACAATGTCCACAGCCTTCCCCTCATCCAATAGGTGGGTCACCTGGTCATAGAAGGAGATCATGTTGGTCAAGCATGACCTGCCTTTCATGAATCCATGGTGGCTGGGCTTGATGTCACAATTATCCTGCACTTGCCCATGAACACATCCAAGATGAACCGCTCCGTGATCTTCCCTGGTACTGAGGGCAGGCTGACAGGCCTGTAGTTCCCCAGATCCTCCTTTCAGTCCTTTTTGTAGATGGGCATCACATTGGCAAGCCTCCAATTGTCTAGCATCTCCCATGTTAACCAGGACTGCTGATAGGTGATGGAGAGCAGCTTCAAAAGCTCCTCTACCAGCTCCCTCAGCACTCTCGGGTGAACCCCATCTGTCCCCATAGACTTGTGAGTGTCCAGGTGGCGTATCAGGTCATTAACTGCTTCCTTCTGGATTATGAAGAGTTGCTGTTGCTCTCCATTCCTATCAGGACGTTGAGTATCCCGAGGATAATGAGTCTGACTATTAAAGACTGAGGCAAAGGCGGCATTCAGTACCTCAGCCTTTTCCTCACCCTTGATAGCAATGTTCCCCACACATAAATAAAGGGTGGACATTCTCCTTGACTATCTTTTTGTTGTTAATGTATTTATAAAAACCTTTTTTGTTATCCCTCACAGCAGTGGCCAGGTTGAGTTCTAGCTGTGCTTTCACCTTTCTGATGTTCTCTCTGCATGACCTAGCTAGATCTCTGTACTCAATATTTACAATAATTTCCTGTGAAAGTAATAACGAACCACAAAAGATTCAATAAGCCTTTTAAAAACTCTCAAAAAGTAAACAGGCATAAATAAGACATGAAAAATAGGTAAGTATTTAAAAATCAGTCTAGTATTAATGTATAATGTATTTAAGAAAGATCCCTAGATTCAGAGTTTAAAGACCAATAATTTATGCTTCAGGTCTTTTTACTGAAGTTGGTATTTCCAAGGCATCTATCAAAGGAAAATAATTTTAAAGAAGACATTACACCACTATTCAAAACACTATTCAAAATGTAATTTTTAATAATATGATGTGAGAACACCTGTGTGATGAGTTTTTTCAAACTAAGCCACTGTTCCAATGAAGTTTATAAAGCAATCACCTGATAACTCATATAATCTTGTAACCAAGTAAATCTTTAGGATCTCTTTCTAATACTATCATTAAAGATACATTTCTGAACTTTATTATTAATTCTCTTTAAGCCTACTTAGTGAAATTAATTCACCAAAATGTTGTAAAAAATATCCATGTTTAACAATCTTATGTTCTAAAACTAACGTCAGTGCTGCTTTATCTCATGAAATTATCACAGGTCTTATAAGTGTGTTTGTTTTTGTTGGTTTTTTTAATTCTCTTCGGCACACTAATTTAGTCAGGCGTAAGAACATGTAAAGGATAAAACTGTAAAGTAACTATTACATCAGAGCTGCAGGACCTACAAGTACTTGTGAGCTCTCACATTGAGGAAGTACATTACAGGATCAGCCTGTGTCAGAGTGAGATCTGAGGAATGGTTGTTCCTCTTCCACCTACTCAAGATCTGGTTTTAATCTCAAATCTAAGGACTGTGTCTTATTCAATGATTCTTCGTCCTTTTGAAGGTACATGACATATACCTCATTACTTTTAATGATGCAACAAATCTCAGAAAAGGTATTAACAGTTATCCCACCCACAAAGGAAAATCTAGGAATTTACATTCTACACTCAAGCTCTGTATAAGTACCAAAAAAAAATTTACATTCTACACTCAAGCTCTGTATAAGTACCAAAAAAAAATTTACATTCTACACTCAAGCTCTGTATAAGTACCAAAAAAAAATTTACATTCTACACTCAAGCTCTGTATAAGTACCAAAAAAAAATTTACATTCTACACTCAAGCTCTGTATAAGTACCAAAAAAAAAGAGCAGGAATTCTGTTGCATTAGTACTATGCAACATTAACAATTAGCTATGTTATACAGCAGAGCTAATGTACTCTGGGAGAACACTGAATTGCTTCTGAAGGCCAGGCAAGGCCTTTGCCACAGACTGGCAATGCCCATGGCACCACCCAGACATGTCAGCTCACACAGATCTGGCTCAGGGATTACTTACAGCAACACAGCCCACAGCCCTGTCTTGTGATACAGCACAGCTTTTACAAATTGTTCTATTGATGCCACTTTGCAGCCCTGAATGTACAGTACCAAGAATACACCAGCTAATGCTCTGCAGAAAGAAGCCTGGCCTAAAGGGAGAGGTGAACTGATTTGAAGAGGGCCAGAACTTCCCTTTCCTTGTAGTGAGACCTAAGCTGCTCAACTCAGCATCAGCTACGTCTATATTCATAAGACTTTACCTGAGATCACTGCGGCTGGAATTTTTTGCTTAATGTGTATGGATCATCTCAGCCACATCTGAAATGCTCTGACCCTCAGAGTTGAGAGGCCATGACATCCATTTCATTCCTACAACAACTCAAGGTTTTTCAGACAGAAAAGGAAAATTCTTCAGAAGAAGTTGCAAGTAAAAGGCAGATGAAGAGAATGCAAATGTTTCCTTGGCTAAAATCCAGCTATGAGAGCTCAAGTTGGCATCTGTACATTCTCCAGTTTGTTCCAGCTCCTTCACTGATTTCAAAGAGCCAACCTTCTTTCTCAGCTTCAACAAATAATTATTTCAGCAGACACTTATTTAATCCTCTCACACAAAGATTTTTTCAATGTTGTTTACCTTTTCTGTAAACTCATACTGTGGGGGAAGAGCAACTTAGCCTTTCTGGTAGAAAGAGCATTTCTAGTAACAAAAAAAATGGTCTTTGAGGTGAGGGTGCTGGTGCTGGGACAAAGAGTGATGATATATAAGGTTATTTAACGTGGTTTTCTAGGCTTGTATTCTTATAACTGCATGCAGTATAGAGGCAAGGAGGAATTTATCAGAGACCACAATGGCTTAAGAATCCTATTTACCAAATAAAAAATGTGGAGTCACATGTAAGACCTGACAAACATACTGAAAATATGATTTTCCACTTGTCCCACAGGTTTTCTCATCAAAAGCCCTTCGCTGCCCATCAAGGTGGCCTTAAGACATTTTGCAATGCCGTAAGTAGAGATGAACAAAACAAGAATGAAACTGATGAGGGTTAGTGGAGTGAATTTTACTCATTGATTACTCAAGTCAGGTACATATCTAGATTTCCTCCGATATGGGGGAAAGTTCCCCATACAAGGTCAAGTTCAGCAGTTAAGTTTAGTCCATTTGTAATGACTGGTTATCCTGCAATGCTTACTATTAAGAAATTCGATTCTTAACAACATACTAAATCCTTTCCATTAAGTTCATGTGGTATCATCTAGATTTTTGGTTTAATAAATCAATTGGAATGTGTTATAAGTGTTATAATGTAACCTTTTGAATTACATGAAACCACACAAAAAATCAGGCTGTTTTGATGCCAAATATGACTGCAAACAACAAGGTTCTGAAAACAATTCACTGAAAAATGTGTCTTACCAGCAGGTGTGAGTCACTTCACTATGAGTATTCCCTTATGTTTGGACAATGCATTTAGAAAACATGAGATACTTCTGTGTAATCTTGTCTGCCTTAAAGTATTGTAGATGTTCATCACAGCATTGTAAGTGGGCCCCTGAAACACCGCAATTAGGAGTCTCTCCATCGATCAAAGCACAGGAACGTCAGCTGAAAACATTGCTATAATTTTCTAATGATGGAATAGTAATATTATTTACTTTGGAGACTTCCTGAGTCAGGCCAGAGCAAAGAAGTGTAGAGAGGCATCATCACAGATAGTCATGAAGCAAAGAAAGAATAACTTACATGTTCCAAATAATCAACTCTTTCAAATGCCAGTTTTAATTGCAAGATTACCTTACCTACTTCTTTTCCAAGTGTTCTTCTCCCAGGGTAATTTTATGTATTTTATGTACCTGTAGATCTGGGTAGCATTGATACAGAAAGTTCACTTCTGGAATGGAGAAGTAAAACCAAGTCCTGGCATGTCATCTGTGGCCTGTATACCAAGAGAGCTCTCAGTGGAATATATCAGCAGTGAGCACTGACCTTTGAGGAAGCAATGTCAATTATTTTAATCATTTACAAAAGTCTACTTTACAGATAAAAGAAAATGCAAGAAGTTCAGGTCAGATTTTACTGAATTTAAGTTCTAGTGGAACATTTGGCCTATATTTTTAGTTCGAGAGATCTACCCTTCATCTTGTCTGAAGGTTTACATAGTATTGTCAGTGCCGTGAGTGAAAGCTGTGACTCAGATCTCTGAAAATAAGGAAAAGAGCCTTAATATCAGGAGGATTCTTGTTCCAAAAAACTGCTTACAAATACCAATAGCAGCTTGTAAATCTCTAGGTTTGCCATAGGTCATGTTTTTCTGCTTTTTTCCCTGTAACCACAAGAGACAGAAATGTACTTTCTATGTACAAAGGTGACCTTCTTACCCAGTCCTAAGAATTTAGTAGCTGCAGCTTTTAAGGGAATATCAAATACAGAACTTTCTTTAGAAAATTAAAAAATATTCAATACCAACTGTGTACAAAATCTTTATGTGTTGCTATCAACTGTGTTTATGAGTGATCCACCTCACTACCTGATCACCAAACCCATACTTGATCAACTTATCTACAAGGATGCTGTGGGAGATGGTGTCAAATGCTTTACTGAAATCAAGATAAACCACATCTACTGCTCTACCATCATCTATCCACCTAGTGACTTCCTCATAGAAGGCTATGAGGTTAGTCAAACATGACTTACCCTTGGTAAAACCATGTTGACTGCTCTTGATGACCCCCATGTCCTTGATATGCCTAGAGATAGTGCCAAGGACAAGTTGTTCCATCACCTTTCCCGAATGGAGGTGAGGCTGACCAGTCTATAGTTACCCAGGTCTTCCTTCTTGCCCTTCTTGTAGACTGGAGTGACATTTGTTATCCTCCAGTCCTCGTTGCTCTTTCACCAGCCTTGTTGCTCTTCTCTGGACACATTGCAAGTTCTCAATGTCTTTCTTATACTGCAGTGCCCAAAATTGAATACAGTACTCAAGCTGTAGCCTCACCAGGGCCAAATACAGGGATTCCTGCTGGTTACATCCATGCTGTTTTTGATGCAAGCCTTTGGCCTTCTTGGCCACCTGGGCACACTGCTGGCTCATGTTCAGCCAGCCATCCATCAGTATTCCCAGATTCTTTTCCGTCCAGCTGCTTTTCAGCCACTCTTCCCCAAGCCTGTAGAATTCCTTGGGGCTATTGCGACCCAGGTACAGGATCCAGCACTTGGTCTTGTTAAACCTCATCCCATTGACCTCAGCCTGCTGATCAAACCTGTCCAGATATCTCTGCAGTGCCTTCCTACCCTCAAACAGATGAACACTCCCACTCAATTGCAGACTTGCTGAAGGTGCATTTGATCCCCTCATTCAAATAATTGATAAAAATATTAAATAGAACTGTCCAAGCCATGGGGAGCACCGCTTGTGACTGTCTGCCAGCTGGATTTAACTCCATCTATCACATCTCTTTGGGCCCAGCCATCCACCAAAGAGTCCATCTGTCTAAGCCATGGGCCACTAGTTTCTCCAGGAGAATGCTGTGGGAGATGGTTTCAAACACCTTACTGAAGTTGAGGCAGACAATGTCCACAGCCTTCCCCTCATCCAATAGGTGGGTCACCTGGTCATAGAAGGAGATCATGTTGGTCAAGCATGACCTGCCTTTCATGAATCCATGGTGGCTGGGCTTGATGTCACAATTATCCTGCACTTGCCCATGAACACATCCAAGATGAAACGCTCCGTGATCTTCCCTGGTACTGAGGGCAGGCTGACAGGCCTGTAGTTCCCCAGATCCTCCTTTCAGTCCTTTTTGTAGATGGGCATCACATTGGCAAGCCTCCAATTGTCTAGCATCTCCCATGTTAACCAGGACTGCTGATAGGTGATGGAGAGCAGCTTCAAAAGCTCCTCTACCAGCTCCCTCAGCACTCTCGGGTGAACCCCATCTGTCCCCATAGACTTGTGAGTGTCCAGGTGGCGTATCAGGTCATTAACTGCTTCCTTCTGGATTATGAAGAGTTGCTGTTGCTCTCCATTCCTATCAGGACGTTGAGTATCCCGAGGATAATGAGTCTGACTATTAAAGACTGAGGCAAAGGCGGCATTCAGTACCTCAGCCTTTTCCTCACCCTTGATAGCAATGTTCCCCACACATAAATAAAGGGTGGACATTCTCCTTGACTATCTTTTTGTTGTTAATGTATTTATAAAAACCTTTTTTGTTATCCCTCACAGCAGTGGCCAGGTTGAGTTCTAGCTGTGCTTTCACCTTTCTGATGTTCTCTCTGCATGACCTAGCTAGATCTCTGTACTCAATATTTACAATAATTTCCTGTGAAAGTAATAACGAACCACAAAAGATTCAATAAGCCTTTTAAAAACTCTCAAAAAGTAAACAGGCATAAATAAGACATGAAAAATAGGTAAGTATTTAAAAATCAGTCTAGTATTAATGTATAATGTATTTAAGAAAGATCCCTAGATTCAGAGTTTAAAGACCAATAATTTATGCTTCAGGTCTTTTTACTGAAGTTGGTATTTCCAAGGCATCTATCAAAGGAAAATAATTTTAAAGAAGACATTACACCACTATTCAAAACACTATTCAAAATGTAATTTTTAATAATATGATGTGAGAACACCTGTGTGATGAGTTTTTTCAAACTAAGCCACTGTTCCAATGAAGTTTATAAAGCAATCACCTGATAACTCATATAATCTTGTAACCAAGTAAATCTTTAGGATCTCTTTCTAATACTATCATTAAAGATACATTTCTGAACTTTATTATTAATTCTCTTTAAGCCTACTTAGTGAAATTAATTCACCAAAATGTTGTAAAAAATATCCATGTTTAACAATCTTATGTTCTAAAACTAACGTCAGTGCTGCTTTATCTCATGAAATTATCACAGGTCTTATAAGTGTGTTTGTTTTTGTTGGTTTTTTTAATTCTCTTCGGCACACTAATTTAGTCAGGCGTAAGAACATGTAAAGGATAAAACTGTAAAGTAACTATTACATCAGAGCTGCAGGACCTACAAGTACTTGTGAGCTCTCACATTGAGGAAGTACATTACAGGATCAGCCTGTGTCAGAGTGAGATCTGAGGAATGGTTGTTCCTCTTCCACCTACTCAAGATCTGGTTTTAATCTCAAATCTAAGGACTGTGTCTTATTCAATGATTCTTCGTCCTTTTGAAGGTACATGACATATACCTCATTACTTTTAATGATGCAACAAATCTCAGAAAAGGTATTAACAGTTATCCCACCCACAAAGGAAAATCTAGGAATTTACATTCTACACTCAAGCTCTGTATAAGTACCAAAAAAAAATTTACATTCTACACTCAAGCTCTGTATAAGTACCAAAAAAAAAGAGCAGGAATTCTGTTGCATTAGTACTATGCAACATTAACAATTAGCTATGTTATACAGCAGAGCTAATGTACTCTGGGAGAACACTGAATTGCTTCTGAAGGCCAGGCAAGGCCTTTGCCACAGACTGGCAATGCCCATGGCACCACCCAGACATGTCAGCTCACACAGATCTGGCTCAGGGATTACTTACAGCAACACAGCCCACAGCCCTGTCTTGTGATACAGCACAGCTTTTACAAATTGTTCTATTGATGCCACTTTGCAGCCCTGAATGTACAGTACCAAGAATACACCAGCTAATGCTCTGCAGAAAGAAGCCTGGCCTAAAGGGAGAGGTGAACTGATTTGAAGAGGGCCAGAACTTCCCTTTCCTTGTAGTGAGACCTAAGCTGCTCAACTCAGCATCAGCTACGTCTATATTCATAAGACTTTACCTGAGATCACTGCGGCTGGAATTTTTTGCTTAATGTGTATGGATCATCTCAGCCACATCTGAAATGCTCTGACCCTCAGAGTTGAGAGGCCATGACATCCATTTCATTCCTACAACAACTCAAGGTTTTTCAGACAGAAAAGGAAAATTCTTCAGAAGAAGTTGCAAGTAAAAGGCAGATGAAGAGAATGCAAATGTTTCCTTGGCTAAAATCCAGCTATGAGAGCTCAAGTTGGCATCTGTACATTCTCCAGTTTGTTCCAGCTCCTTCACTGATTTCAAAGAGCCAACCTTCTTTCTCAGCTTCAACAAATAATTATTTCAGCAGACACTTATTTAATCCTCTCACACAAAGATTTTTTCAATGTTGTTTACCTTTTCTGTAAACTCATACTGTGGGGGAAGAGCAACTTAGCCTTTCTGGTAGAAAGAGCATTTCTAGTAACAAAAAAAATGGTCTTTGAGGTGAGGGTGCTGGTGCTGGGACAAAGAGTGATGATATATAAGGTTATTTAACGTGGTTTTCTAGGCTTGTATTCTTATAACTGCATGCAGTATAGAGGCAAGGAGGAATTTATCAGAGACCACAATGGCTTAAGAATCCTATTTACCAAATAAAAAATGTGGAGTCACATGTAAGACCTGACAAACATACTGAAAATATGATTTTCCACTTGTCCCACAGGTTTTCTCATCAAAAGCCCTTCGCTGCCCATCAAGGTGGCCTTAAGACATTTTGCAATGCCGTAAGTAGAGATGAACAAAACAAGAATGAAACTGATGAGGGTTAGTGGAGTGAATTTTACTCATTGATTACTCAAGTCAGGTACATATCTAGATTTCCTCCGATATGGGGGAAAGTTCCCCATACAAGGTCAAGTTCAGCAGTTAAGTTTAGTCCATTTGTAATGACTGGTTATCCTGCAATGCTTACTATTAAGAAATTCGATTCTTAACAACATACTAAATCCTTTCCATTAAGTTCATGTGGTATCATCTAGATTTTTGGTTTAATAAATCAATTGGAATGTGTTATAAGTGTTATAATGTAACCTTTTGAATTACATGAAACCACACAAAAAATCAGGCTGTTTTGATGCCAAATATGACTGCAAACAACAAGGTTCTGAAAACAATTCACTGAAAAATGTGTCTTACCAGCAGGTGTGAGTCACTTCACTATGAGTATTCCCTTATGTTTGGACAATGCATTTAGAAAACATGAGATACTTCTGTGTAATCTTGTCTGCCTTAAAGTATTGTAGATGTTCATCACAGCATTGTAAGTGGGCCCCTGAAACACCGCAATTAGGAGTCTCTCCATCGATCAAAGCACAGGAACGTCAGCTGAAAACATTGCTATAATTTTCTAATGATGGAATAGTAATATTATTTACTTTGGAGACTTCCTGAGTCAGGCCAGAGCAAAGAAGTGTAGAGAGGCATCATCACAGATAGTCATGAAGCAAAGAAAGAATAACTTACATGTTCCAAATAATCAACTCTTTCAAATGCCAGTTTTAATTGCAAGATTACCTTACCTACTTCTTTTCCAAGTGTTCTTCTCCCAGGGTAATTTTATGTATTTTATGTACCTGTAGATCTGGGTAGCATTGATACAGAAAGTTCACTTCTGGAATGGAGAAGTAAAACCAAGTCCTGGCATGTCATCTGTGGCCTGTATACCAAGAGAGCTCTCAGTGGAATATATCAGCAGTGAGCACTGACCTTTGAGGAAGCAATGTCAATTATTTTAATCATTTACAAAAGTCTACTTTACAGATAAAAGAAAATGCAAGAAGTTCAGGTCAGATTTTACTGAATTTAAGTTCTAGTGGAACATTTGGCCTATATTTTTAGTTCGAGAGATCTACCCTTCATCTTGTCTGAAGGTTTACATAGTATTGTCAGTGCCGTGAGTGAAAGCTGTGACTCAGATCTCTGAAAATAAGGAAAAGAGCCTTAATATCAGGAGGATTCTTGTTCCAAAAAACTGCTTACAAATACCAATAGTAGCTTGTAAATCTCTAGGATTGCCATAGGTCATGTTTTTCTGCTTTTTTCCCTGTAACCACAAGAGACAGAAATGTACTTTCTATGTACAAAGGTGACCTTCTTACCCAGTCCTAAGAATTTAGTAGCTGCAGCTTTTAAGGGAATATCAAATACAGAACTTTCTTTAGAAAATTAAAAAATATTCAATACCAACTGTGTACAAAATCTTTATGTGTTGCTATCAACTGTGTTTATGAGTACACTATGAGTTATTATTTTACCAGTTTTTCTCATTAAATAGTGCCTGGAGGCTGAGATCACAGAATCATAGAATGTCAGATTGGGAGCGACCTCAAGGATCACCTGATCAGGACCAGCTGAAGAATGGATATGAAATCAAAGAAATATTCTTCTGATGATATTTCAAGTTCAAAAAGCCATATGTATTAAAAAAAATAATAAATACAACCAAACAACAAAAAACCCCAAACAAACCAACAACAAAAGTCCACCAAAAAACCCACCTACCATGATTTTGTATTCTTGTTGTTGATCATAGTCAGCAGCTGGAAAGAATATTGTCCAGTTCACTCTCCTGAGCAAGGCACATCCAGCTACACCCCAATGTAGTCTAGCCCTAAGTACTTCTAGTGATGGAAGTTCCACAACATCCTTGGCTGTCCCCTAGCCACTGCTTTGCTCTCTTTACCCCATATAGTTATTCTCAGCATTCTTGCTGTAACTTAAGACCATTATTTCTTCTTTAATCCACAAGTATCTCTAAATCTTTGGTTTATTCACCTCATCAGTTCACTGATGCATGTGAAGAATCTCTCACTCCTCCTGCTTGACTCCTGCAGGCTTTATTAAGGTCAATGATTACATTGAGATGACAGAGTTGTAGTAGAATAGCAAGATATTCACCCTTCTGGTTCCCCAGAACCTGTAGTACCTGCAAAATCATTCTGCATTGCCTCCTTTGGTTGTGTCCAGAGTAAATGCTGGAGTCTATCAATTCAGATTTCCGTATCTGTCCAAACCCAAGCAACCTCCCCATTTCGGGCAATGTCACTACAGATTTTTCCAGACAAGAAAATCTGACAGAGAAATTCTTAAAAGCTAGTCATATTTTTTATGGTAAGAACCAATCATATATTATTGAAGTACAGCCTAAAGTTGCTTTAAGAGTAAAATGTGCAGTAGTGTGTGAAGACCAGGCTCACACATAGCTTCCCAAGCTGAAGTTTACCCCAGGCTCCCTGAATCAGGGCTGAACAATCGCAGTGTGCCCAACCTGGCCTTGAGCCAAGCCCTCCAAACTGAGAGGTTGTGCTCAGGGCCTTTGTCAGTGGCTTTCAATGGCTTTAATGCATATTTTTTCAAATGTGAAATACCATAGGGTTCTATGGGTAGGGAGCTGTGGACATGCAGCACTTGCTTAGCTTGATTTTGTCAGTCGTTATGTCTTACTGTCTCTTAACGTTGTAACACGCAGAGAAGTAGAGCTAAACATATCCGCTGTCTTTGAACTCTCTGAATTCTACAAATGAGATTCTGATTCTTTCTTTTTTTTTTTTTTTTTTTTTTTTTTTTTTTTTTTTTTTTTTTTT
>NW_009954107.1:889343-932882 GCF_000747805.2 Chaetura pelagica | reverse complement strand
TTTTTTTTTTTTTTTTTTTTTTTTGGTATTCATTACCAGCTATAGGAATGAAAACATAATTTTCAGATTTAGTAATCATACTCAGGCTTATTGAAACTACAGAAGATCAAGTTCCTTTTCTCACCATAGCTATTAAACAAAAGACAAACTAGAGCAAAAGTGCCACCTAGTGATAAAGCCACTGAAAGTTATTTTAGAATACACGTGAAAACTCTCCCTCTTGAAATTTCAGCTGAACATGTAGTGAATATTAAAGAAACCAGAGGCTTACTGAGAGCCATAAAAACCTTTCTGTAGCTAAGAAGAATACTTTATTGGAAAGAAATAGACAATATCTTTATTCCTTTTCTTTTTCATGTCTATAGTTACTTCAATGCTCCAAACAGTCCATTCTGCCTCTCTTAAAGTTTTGGACGCTTTGAAGTTCAAAGTTTTAGATTATGTGGACTTATCCAATATGAACCGTGTAAATTTTGTATTAATTCTTTATTAACTCTTTGCTACAGTTCTTCTAACAAAAGAGATCAGAAAATAGCTGCATTCAGTCACTCTACAAGTTTATACCTTCAAGTAATCTGCCGAAACAGCTAAATCCCAGGAAACTCCGAAGAGAGAAAGAACTCTAAAGCTGACATATCTTTGACCTTCTCTTTCTCCAGCTTCCCTCTGTCCCCCATCGGATGTCACGTCTCCTCCCACCTCCCCTAGTCACACCTGTTGAGTATGTCTTATTCCATACTCAATGTGCTGGCCTCAAGTTTGAAACTACAATACCTTTGCTTACATTTCTTAAATGGTGAACCACGCACAGGACAAGGGAATTACAGCATTGAAACATGAAAGATTCAGGCATGCTATACATCCTGTTTCCATAAGAAGCACCTTTCCATAAGCAGCACACAGCCAACTGGAATGACTGAAAAATGGATGCAGTACTAGGGACATGCAATGCAATAAACCTCAGGGAGGGCACATCACCCATTAACACCCCAGATTAGTGATTTCTCCAGACATTGTATGGTATTTAAAATCAGGCCATTTTTCACATCACCATACATGACTATTGGGGGCAAAAATGAGTAAAAAGATAATCAGGACACAAAACCTACCAGATAGTAGATCAGTGGAGAAAGGTGTGGAAGTTCAGACAAAATTTGGGGCGCTATACACATGCAGCACAACAAATTCTAGAAGAGAAGTGTGTGACAATAAGGTCAGGTCTGAGTGCAACGCAGTCATGTCAGGGCAGCACTGCACTTCATCTGACTCTAAACTTCCCAGCACACAAAGACTTAATCAGCCTATTTCTGCACCATATCTTCTGCACCGTTCATTAATCTTTAGGTCCTGGAGTACGGTCACATAGACCTGGAAGGTATGTTGGGATGGTCCATCATATTTTCAATTCCAGATGTCTAGATGAGTACTTACCAGTTGGGCTGGTCCTCCTTCTTCTTGCAATGAATCTTTTGTTTGTTCCATCTCTTCTCTCAATGACTCCATAGTTCAGCTTTAGTTCTGATAAGCTCCTTTTAATCATCTCTCACGTGCTCTGCAAACATAGTAGTCCTCTTCAGTGTTGTCATCCCCCATTCCTAGTCTTTACAAACAAACCAGAGAAAAAATATGTAGGACCTGAGTCAACATTGGCTAACATCACATTGTAATATGAAAAGAGTATCAAATGCATGAAATGTAACTACAGAAAATAGAAAAAAAAAACAACCACCACCAACTAAAACCCAACCTCCCTATTTTCTATTTCCATGGCATGTAGCACAAGAAGTAGTAGAATTAAATGGCAAGAAAGATTATTTAAGTCAGTAACAAGGAAAACTTTGTAGTGGTAAACATTGCTGGACACTGAAATAGTTTGTACAAGGTGGCTGTAGAACCTCTATTGCTAGAGGCTAGAGAAACTCTCGTCATGAATGACACAGGGGTCCTTGATTGTGCATGAGGACAGGATGATGCACTAATCCATCTCTAAATACCTTCTCCAAATCTCTTTTCTAAGATCCTGTGAAAATTAAGAAACATCAAGAAGATGCAAAGCAAATGTTTTCCTTCTCCACTGCATAGCTCTCATGAAAAAACTCTTGTAACATACAACATTCCACAGTAATTCTAATACATCTATACATATGTATAACACGATTAATGTACAAAGATCACAGTAAAAACAATGACATGACTATTCCAGGAAATGCTTGCTTATAAATAGGTAATATTACATGCCTGATGTTATTTTTCAAAGAGGTAATTTAATGTTGCCCTCTATTTGAAATGAAAATGCATTTTTAATATGTTATAATGCAGACTTTTCTTAAACAATTTCAAAAAAATTCTCCATACGTACTGGAAATCAGGCAGAGAACAAGAATCCACAGTTTAATTTCACTGAGCTTCCCTACTATAAAGGCCACCACCAGTAATTATTTTAATTACATTCAGTTCATAATTTTTCAGTATCTGAGATACATTTTTCATCACAGCAGAAAAATGTTTCACAGAACAAATAAAACTTATATTAAAAGCTTATACCAAATTACTCTTTCACCGTCTGCTGGGGAACCATAGAAAATGGGCCTACTCAGTGACCTCTGTAAACCTCTGTAAGAATTTTTACTTCTCCCAGACAGAAAAAATGAGAGGCTCCATGTCTTCTTGTTCCTAGCTCAGGCCACTTCCAAGAAGACATCTCAGGTTCAGACATTAAACAAAGCATCAGCAGTGGTAGGAAATGCAGTGCATCATCCGTTTAATGGGAAGTTTGGTTTGTTTGGCTTACAGTTCTACTAAAATTACAACAGAGAAGGTTATTACAAGTTAAAGAGTCCCCTTGAGCAGCACCACAGTGTGCCTTACCTCATGATGAGCTAGTTGCTCTCCAGGCTATCATGGCACATATAAAGTGTTTCACTTGTGCCTGAATGAGACTGTAAATTTCTGTGATCAGGGACCCTATCTGCACAAAAACTTAGGATGGAGCCATGCTGCCAGTCAATACATCATCAGTGGTGTTTGGCCCTTGTGAGATTTCTGCACATCTAGTGTAAGAAAGTTTTTGAGCATTATTGATCTTCAGTGTAACTAAAGAACTGAATGTAAGACATCACCAGAGACATTTGTCATTAATCAAAACAACAACTACAGCACTGAACTTTATGCTCTGTACCAACATAAACAAAGGCAGATTTAAAGTATAAGACCAGGCTTTTCTTTAATGAGATTGAGGTAGGCTTTGTGGTTGTTGGGTTTTAAAAATTATTTTTCCCCAAGGAGGCAGAAGTGAAAATAAATAAAGCTCTTCAACTGCCTCTCATTTAATGCAAGTTACCTATTGACACCAGAAAGCCTAAGTAATATAACACTTAGTAACACAAATGTGTTTCTATCTATGAGTCTTAAGGTCTCAATGAATTACATTATTACATTATTACATTAATTATGCTGGATCCACGGAAAGGTCAGACGCTCCCATACCTAGTTCTTCTTAAATGGAGTCATAAAGACTTTATATAGTGACCAGAGACTCCTACATTCTCCTTACTGTATCTATTCCTGTTACACACTTTTAGCTATCAGGGATTTCCCATGGATGCACAACTAATGCAGAACTTCACTGAAGAATATCTGCCCTTGGTGAAAATATATTGGAGTAAGATATTTCATTTGGTCAACAGCTGCTCATGAAAGATGTATGCAGTCACTGAAATCCCTTATCCTTTTCATGGGAACAGCTAAGTTTCCTTTGGCATATTGCTGTCCGCAGGTATAGCTCAAGAAACAAAACACCAGAGGTCTACAGAGCACTGCTGAGCTGCCATTCCTCTTCATTACTACAGCAGCCACAACCTGGAAAGCTGTACCAGAAAAAAAGACAAGACAAAACAAAACAAACAAGCAAAAAAAAAACCCACAAAAAACTAAAAGCATATGCATTTTGTGTGCATTTGAAAAAAATAACAAACAAGCTGATGATGGTATTATTATGAGGAAGCATTAAAAGGTTATCCGTTTGACATTGCATATGCTCTTTAGCAAAGACACAGTTTGGTTATTAGCAGATGGGTCTACTGATGATCCTTCTTTAGAGAGTTTCAGTCTCTGTTTTCATTCTGAAGCAATTCCTTTGTTTCTTCAGTAGGTCTTTTCCAGTTGTCTTCATTCTTTCCCCATGAGGACAGGACTCACATTTGAATGCCAGGAATCTTTTCTTTGTTGCTGTTTTCTACTTTTTCCTACTCTTTCTCAGTCCCTTATTTAAGTCTCTAGGTTTTTGACAGCATCTCTGAGGATTGCTGATATTTTAAACCAATTGTGAATTAAGCAGAGCATGAAAAAGACATCAGTCCCCACCTTTATCTCCTATTCTGCTTCTGCAGTGTTGGCAAAAAACTCCCAGCACAGTGATGTGCATTCCCTCCCCTTCTTGATACAATCCACTCAGCCGAACACCTCAGCTCTCTGAACACCTACAGCCTGCCTGGGGGTCCCCCAGAGCAGGAGACTTTCAGTGCTGTGCACAACCAGCAAAGCAACCCCTATCCCCTGGAGCCCTCTGCGGGGGGGGAGGGAAGGAAGCGCCCTTCTTTTCTGAGATGTGCCTGCAGCATCGCTGTTCCCTCTCTCCTCCTGTTACATTTTGATTGTTTTCATCCCCAATTTGAATTGTGATTATTTAAAAAAAGACAAAACCAACCTCCCCTGCCTGCCTTTAATACAGCTTTGGAATTTCAGGTGTGTTGGCTGCAATTCATTTAGCACTGCAAGCCCAGAGAAGTAATGTGACCCCAGGGGCTCTTTGGACACTTCGGCACAGATGTAACTTTGTAAGCTTATATTTGTGGAGTTTTTTTCTCAATGTTATTTGCAAAAAAGCACAAAAAATTGAATGTGGAAGTAACTTTTAGCAGCTTGATTGTTTTCTCCCATAATTTTAATGTTTAATTTCTAAATTTCATTACCTCGTTTAATTGTAAAGCCACTCCCACTGTTTAGCTCCTCAACATACACAGTGGGGATGTGTGGCAATTATGAGTAGCCCTCCAGAACATATTTTGAGCTTTGATTAGGATGATGATTAGCATGATTAGGAAAAAGACAGCAAAGACAGCTGTTTAGCAAAGGCAGTTTTAAGTCCTGTGTCTTCCTTTCCGATTCAATGTGAAATGCTGCCTATAGAAAGAGCAATGGGAAAGTAAAATAGAAAATTAATATTTTTTTGCTGTTTCTCACATTAGAATTAAATTTGGCCATGAAACACATTTGCTACCTGACACAAAATAAGAAGAGATAAAGGGGGAAAAAAGGAGAAAAAGGAAAAGGAGAATGCTGTTTCTTTAATCAAGGGGAGTTAGGGATGTGGAAAATAAAAATACACTGTGTTAAAGATCTATTACATAAGATGTCTCTGAAGGGGATTATTCTTTTATTGACTTTCTAGATAGCCTGCTTCAAGGGAAGTAGAAAAACCTTCTACAGAAATTAGAATTATGTAAGTGAAAGAGCACTGTTACCATACTTGCAAAATTGTTACCAAGGAGCTTTCCAAGGCCTCTGGTTTTGTTCTCCTGGCTAGTACATCAATTTTTTTGGCTAATTTCCTAAGTAAATAAGGTTAATACAACTGTATAGGCTTCTCCCTGCCTTAGCTTTCCTTTACCAAGCCCCTTAGTAAGTTTGTAACTGGTTGGCCCCTTTCCACCACATTCAGACAAGGGAGGAAAATCGCCATTGTTGTGTCCAAACCTCAGGAGTCAGAAGCAGTTTCCAGCTCCAAGGTCCATAGATGACCTGCAGCCTCATCCCTTTCCATTTTATGCTAGCAAGGACAGAAGAAATCAGTAGTCTAGACATATTCTTTTTTTTTTTTTTTTTTTTCTTTTTTCTGCCAAATCAATGACCACAGAGTTTATTTGTATACTGCTTTTTTATTTAGTAATTACAAAGTTCACTCCTTCCTGCTTTTCTTCTTTTTTGATGAAGTATTTTACATTGCAAGCCAACAAGAAATGCCTTTAAAAAATGATACTATATTTCATCGCATTGCTTTGAGCCAATAGGTAGAAGGAGCTAGGTAGTTTTTTCAAGAATCCAGTCTGAATACTCAGCAACTTTTGTGTAGACACCCGGCTGCCTGGGGCGAGCGCACCCTTCACCCCAGCTGGTGATGCCCACCAGATACCACAACTCCTCGTGCTTGCATGACAATGGCCCTCCTGAATCTCCCTAAGTCACAGAAGAAAAAGACAGAACAAGCAAGGCAGAGCTCTCATCAGTATTTCTCTCTCAGAAAAAGCCTTGACTAAAATCAGCATCATTCAGCATTAACACCAGCATAATTGCCTAGATTTCAATTACTTTCACTTAAGGCTAATCAACAGGGTACTGAAGTAGATTTTCTTTTTTTCAAGTAAATTGACTTATAAATACTTCACAGTCATTGCAAATAATTTCCACTTCTCGTGCAGGTTCAAAACTACTAGCTTGTTTCTTGGTCTTTTTTAACTTATCTATGTACCATGATTTAAAATCCAATGAAGAATACATGTCAACGTGACATGTGCCGGTATTTCATCTTATGACTTTAGTTTTAGTATGAAAACCTCAATTCTCTATGCAGCCTATCTTGTTTGAGTGACTCCGTCCCCCTCAGGATAAAACACATCTCTGTTTTCTTAACCTATTTCTACCTGATCTTTTTTAATATAAGCTTCTTTAGCATATCTGTTATGAGTTGTTGAAACAATAACAAGTGTGTTATTTTTATAAAATAGCATCTCTATGTTCTGGTACACTCTATCAGATAAAGTTTAGTTGACATAGAGGAAAAATTACTTCCCAGCTCCAAGTATTTTTATTGCTAATTCCTCAATATTGATCATAGTAACAGTAACATTTTAACATAAAAAATGTTAACTGTTAAAGTGCTTCACTGCTTGAAGTGAAAATACTGTATTTTGTAGAGGATTTAATCTTATTAATCAGACTATTTTCTTCTTGCATACATTAATTCCAAACATTTAAATTAATGGAAATGCATGAGTTTACACTCAAGCAGAGAATTTGGCTCACTGAACTCATGCATGCACTCATGGGACATTTTCATTTCTAATAATGAACAGACCAGACTGCTCACCAGGTTGTCTTTAGCTTTCCATTCCCCATGCATTTTAATAGCATTGCTAGCACTCTCCCCTCTGATTCGTACACAGTGGATGCTTTCAAATAAGTTTTCATGTACTGTATTTCATGTCAAGAAATAAAAATCATCACATAGGAAGTCTGCTTCTTTTTTTTTTTTTTTTTTTGAAGAACTGATTTGAGATGCTATATTTGCTCGCTTTGGATTTCTGATACTCTGAAGGAATACTGTTGTATTCCCTAAATGGATGATGTATTTATGTATACACACACATAGTGTGTCACAAGAAATCCTTTGCATATGCCTTTATTTTCAGAGTTTTTGACAAGCAAAAGTAACAAATGGATCAATGGCTCTATTAATAACCATATTTTTCTAATGGTAATTTAAAAATACATTATTCAGTTATACATTTGAATGAATGTCTGGAATATTTGACTATATACTACTTCTTTTCATTACCTTACAAGCATCCCTTCCACCTTCATCATAACCAGCACAGATCACTTTGTCACCTATTCTGTGCTTCAGGTACCTTGCCTGGCATTCCTCTTTTGACATGAGAGGAACAGTAGCCTTCTGAAGAATATCTTCTACACGACCTATGAAATAGATGGTATGAACACAGAAATGTTTGCTTCTAGCAAAACAAAAGTTAAAATCAACTGCAGAAATCCCAATACAGTGATACTACAAAGTTGGAGGCCACTGCTTTTGGAGTGTTAGACATTCATAACACCAATTTTCCTCTTTTCTTTTTTTGAGTTAGTAAGCAATGTGAATTTTATGCTAATTTGAATGTATTTATAATGCCATTTTATGTCTCATGACTGGGCAAGCTTTGAAACTCCCTTATGATTTGCAATGGATCCTCATTTTAGTACAGCTTTCAGGACAATGGCCTTTGGAACCTGTCCTCCCTTTAAGAGCATTCTTTTGTTTCATTAACAATTATTTCTTAGAAATGTGTTACAATAGATTTGGAATCTCCCAGTTGCCAAATCTGTGCTGTTCTATGTGCGACTAATTTACAGGGTGGAGAAATTTGCACATAGAGATTAAATAAGAATATTTGAGATCAGTCTTTTCCCAGAAATTAACAGAAGAAATAGCCTATACAGTATAAGCCTAATTTTGTTAGGTTTCACATTGAAATCTAACCTTCAAATTGAAGGTCTATGAAGGAAAGGATGCAGTTTAATAAAGTGTGTGTGTATATATATATATATACACGTACACATAAATATTACACATGTTAAAATATAAATAGATAAATGCTTGTAAAAGCATACTTTTATAATTAACAGCTATTTGGTCTACCTCCATATGAAATCAGAGGAGTTTAAAAACTCACCTGCTGTCACAGCAGCTGCTGTCATTGGTATTGTTAATAATCAACCTTCAGAATCATAAAAGCAACATACTTCAATCTCCAGTTTCTAAACTTACATGAATACAACCACCAAAAAAAAAAAAAAAAAAAAAAAAAAAAAAAAGAGCTTGGGTTCTGTGCAGACTGTAAATAAAAATCTCACAGTTCAATAAGTTAGTTGGTTTTTTTTCTGCTGGGAGAACAAAAAAGAATGTGTATTCCAGATATATACAGGGATTTTCCAGTAGATTAAGCTAGAAAAAAAAAAAAAAAAAAAAGAGCTTGGGTTCTGTGCAGACTGTAAATAAAAATCTCACAGTTCAATAAGTTAGTTGGTTTTTTTTCTGCTGGGAGAACAAAAAAGAATGTGTATTCCAGATATATACAGGGATTTTCCAGTAGATTAAGCTAGAATCTTTAAGAGAATAGTTTAAGAAAAATACTTGTGACCGCTACAGGATATATTTAGGTTGCATTATTAAATATTTCAAATTATTGGATCAAACCATTTATAAAATTAAATTTTTGTGTCAGAGCATGGAGTTATTTAATAACTTCATATATCTTTCATACATTTTATGATGTCTTACTAGAAGTAGATTCTAATTAAGAATTACATTACAGTGCTGGAGAAGTATAAGGATTTTTTAACCACAAAAACTTTGCAAATGCAAGAACTCACTGTTTAGATATTTATCTGTACCTTTTTCCTTACTGTAACCCCATCCAGTTACCCAACAGTCAGTATAAAGTATGTTAGTATCTTCTTTTGATGGCAGACAAATGGGTAGTTGAAGATCTGTGATACAATTAAAAATATTATTTGACCAGCAGAGACAATTGCAGCATTAAGATTTTGTAGGCACATACACGATCTCTCATGATAGCCTCCATGTTATGCTTTGTGCCTTACACTATATATCACTCCAGTCACATAAGTAAAAAACACCCATTTTCTTTTCAAAGCCAACAGAATAAGATTCTCGTCAAACCCCCATAACTGCATCTTAAATGAAGCCAGCCCAAATGTTGTGCACTGCTACCCCAACACCAGCCCCACAGCATCCTTCACATTTTCAGAATTCCTCTGAAATACACTACATACCAGTGAAATTCATAGGCTTATCAAGTTTCATTAAAGCAATGTCATATCCAGTCTGTGCGTATTTATACTGAGGGTGAACAATAATCTCTTCCACTTTGAAGAAGGGTGTATCCTCATTTATTTCTGTTTGTTTTAAAATACCGGCATAAACACGCCAAATGTTGGGATTCTCAAGACTGAGGGAAAAACACAGTCAGTCAGTCTGTAGCAAAAGATTTGGCACTGATTTAGAGGCTGTGTGCCTTCCGTTCCTTACTCCTGAGTGTACAGTGAACAGCACTGGCTCATTCTTTCCATTTTTTTTTTTTTGTTTTCACAATCTCACAACTAACAAAAAAATATTTATTTTGTCCATTCCCTTCAGGTCTACTCTTTCCTGTTCCTCTTCCTGTTCATATTTTTATCCCCACATCAGTTTTCTATCTCCTTTATGTTCAGACTCTAGAGTCTACTAGATTCTAGTAGAGTCTATTCTGACACTTGCTAGTAACATGACACTAGTCATGTAAATATACATTAGAGTGTGTAATATCATAAAAAGTTCCAGTTAATCTTTATGGTTTCAACTTTGAGTACCTTCACAGGGTATTCCACTGCAATATTCTACCATGAAGGCAACTTAGAAGTCTTGATACATGCAATGAAGAAGATGCAAAACTTGTCTTAAATAAAATTTCCCGAATATTTTTAATATTTTATATATGAATCCATAAATATAATTTATTTATTAATTTCCAATTAGTAAAGACTGGTTTGTTTTTATTTGTTTTGCAAGTGTATCTTTTCACTTTGCCTTTTATGATACTGGTAACTTGTACACTGGCTGGTAGATAGAGAATGATATTTTTTAAACAGGGTTTTTTAGAGAGTTTAACCATTTTTATAAACTTTGCCACTGTAGGCAAAATATTGACAATACTATTCTATGCCAAAATAGTAATGGGCAAGATACTACACTGTTTAAGCAAAAAAGCCTAATTTTTGGACCATACTACTGGGTCAACATCCTGTTCTTTGAAGCATGTTACCTGTTGCTTTTCTCCCATCAGACTGCATTATAGTCTTACACTTTTCACTCTGTAAATGATAAGATAACCTTCTCTACAGATGGTGACAGTCCAACACAGGAAATGAATCATCTGCATGACAATTAAAACAGCTCTTTACACCACAAATAATTTCATGACCTAAACAGGTTCATAATTTGATTAGAAATGTGGACTATTTGCATCAGAGCAAATAAGCAATGTCTTAGGTATTGTCTGCTTTAAATTTTGTTCTTACATCTGAAATCTGCTTTACAAATATGATATTGCTGCTTGATAGAATTTGGGGAAAAACTGAAACCAACTTTTAAAGGAAAGCCCGGACAATTGGGATGTGGATGCTTCATGTAATGCAGAGATGGGTAGCTCAGGTAGCAGAAGCAGCCTAAACAGACACCACTCATCCCACTCCCTGATATGCTTTGTGTCTTGGTCAAGTGAGCTAACTTGGTGAGCATCCTGCTGCTGAAGCTATCAGATTAGTACCATTTCTTAAGCACCAAGGAGAAACATCTGAGATAAGTAATTTGAAGTCTTTGAAATGGAATAACCTAGCAACAGATTTTCCTTGAATATGCTATAACAGTAAGAAAGAGTTTATGATGCGTGAGAATGTCAAAGTTTCAGTAGGTATCTGGTATCTACTGTAGACTTTAGTCTTGGAGATGGATACAAATAATTCAGCATCAGTACTACAATACTATGTTAGAAAGGGACAAAGTATCGAGTTTCAGTTACATTAAGGATATGAGTAGTCTGCCTTAGAAGTTCAACTTTTGGTAACATTAAAATATTTCATTTTATTCTAGTCCACATTTTTATTTTTCTGATGATATATCTCAACTTATCTCATACACTGGACAAAAATGTTTTGCTTTATTTGTACATTCATATTCAGGCCTCACCTCATGACGCAGTGAGCAGCTGTAAGAATCCAGCGGCTGCTGATGATAGAGCCCCCGCAGAGATGTCTCTGACGAGACAACTTCACATGCAAGCTGACCTGCCATGGCCATTCACCAGGAGAAGAGTCTGTCCCTCCAACAATCCTAATTGTTCTTGCAGAATGCTGCATACACACTACAAACATAATTTAAAACTGTGCTTAAATATAATTTGTACTCACCAATGACAAATGAAGATGAGAATACTGCTGAAGCCTGTAAAGAAACGGATTCATTGCAAAGATGCATTCCAGTCCTTTTCTGAATTAGGAATTCAAAGTCTACTAAAATCAAGTTCACAGTGCTACTGTTGGAGTTTACAATGTGCACACCTGGCTGCCTTCACTTTTTCAGAACACTAACTTCACAAGGTGGCCCTCTGTGAGAGTGCAACCAGGGCAGCCAATTAAAAAAAACCCACAACAAACAAAAAACAGGGGGGTTTGGCTTCCTGTACTGAAATCAGTTAAGCACTGTCTCTTTAACATGAAAGAGGTTTCACTTACCAGTATTGGTTTTTTTTTTACATAATCTTAGTGAGTATCCAGAGATCGTTCCTGGCCCATGTGCTATTTCCACTGGAGATCCATTTGGGGACATTCTGAGGTGGCACTCACACTTTCTGCCAATGAATTATTGCAAAGATTCAGTTTGTACTTGTTTGTGCAGAACACATACATTACTGCCTCACCAAGCCTGCAGAATGATTATTTCTGCAATATTTGAACATTTTAGAAAATATCCCACCTTTCCTCATTGCATGAATCTTGGAGGGGAAAGTAGGTAAAAAACTGGCAGCGGATCACATCTGTGCAAAGCTGCTGACAGGCTCTGTGTCCTTTAGTGTAAGTGACATTGAGTTCATCTCCCAAAAAATTCATGTGCATGTAAGTGCGAGAATTGCAGGCTGTAAGATTGCATTCCAGGCATCAGTAAATCTATTCATTTGATTAATTCAAAACTACTAGTTTAATTGTAATTTACTGTTTACCTGGAAAGGATCTTCTGCAATTTAGGAGACCAAAGCCTGATACAGTTTTTTCTTGTGATATAAGTGCCTCTGGTATCCCACTTGTTGATGTCTTCAGAAGGCAAAGATTTCTAAAACAACAAAAAACCCACAACATATTTACAATAACTAAATCTGTTCTCCCATCCTAAAATGGATTGTTCAGGTACTGATATGAGAAGTTTCTTTATTAAATTTGCTTTTTCTCCCAAGACTCTGTGAAGGTATTTAATGTGAAAAGGCATTTACTAAGTTCACTAGTTCACACTAAATAGAGGGGGCTTTTGTAGTTTTGTGAAATGGCATACGACTGTATTATTAAAGGTTGCACAGCATTTAGGTATATGTAGAACAGGTGACTTTAGATGTTATATATCATCCCAGCTTTGCTTCTCCTGGAAATTCCTCTGAAATATCATTCTTCTCTTCTATAAAGAATGTAGATTTTTAACAATTCTCACTACAAAGTCTGAAGACTTTTCAACAGAAACATTTTTCTGCTAACTTTATAAAAAACCCTTTTCAAATAAATAATTTATTACCGCTAGGAAACTCAATGACTCTTTTGATAATTTCATAAAATTCAGCTTTAAGCTGGAGGTCATCTGTCTCTTTGATGTGTATAATTCTTTTCAGGTTAATACCAGATATGCAGCTGCCATACAAACCCCTGATCAGACAAATGCCCACAGGAAATTCTAAACTCCTGAATACAAAACATAAAACGTTGTGATGTACTGAAAATAACCAATTTACAAGAATTTCCCTAAGTATAATAAAATAGTCATTAAAAAAGACTGCGTGTTTTATTTTAAAAAGTCTACTTAGAGAATTAAAGTTAGTTGTCATATTCACCTTTGGGATTCTATTTGCCACTCCTTGGTAAAGAACGTGAAGAACAAGCACTTTGGAAAATATGTACAAATAGTTTGGCAGACAGAGATATCAGGAGTGAAAAAACTTGTAATGTTCATTCCTAAAAATTCTTGACCTTCAAAAATGTCCGTTTGACAATCTGTATAAAACAAGAACAAAATATCAAAATTCCAAATATTTTATTATGTCATCAGAATATGAATGTTTACAGATTATTGATTTCTACCCTTATTAAATTTTTCTTTTTTTGTGACTGATAAGCTAGAAAAATTTTAACAAAAAAATATTTCACAATAACTTTTCCAAATGTGTAAACTCATGGAGAAGACTCCTGAGCAGACATCAGGTTCATATAGAGAAGAAGATAAGCAACATGTCAGAATACAGATTTGCTAATCCAGTAGGAAAGGCTTTAAATTAGGAACAATGGAGATCAGTAAACAAATCCACAATTAGGAATAAACAGTGGTAATCTAGGCAAATGGTAATAGGTATAAAGGAGGATCATGGGAAGCAAAGACAAAAATAATGGGATTAACCTCTTAACACTTTATTAAATACTGTTTTAAAAGTAGACAGAATAAGGAGGAGTAATGTACAATCTGCCATCTGACATGACAAAATAATGGAACAGAGACTTGGCAGTCTAACTCACACAACCATACTACGGAGACAGAAGTTACAAGAAGTACTAGCATGGTCAGAAAGAGATGAGTTGCCCTCTCCAAAGATACACTTGAAGTCCTAGTTAAAATCCCAGTGCAACAATAAAAAGAGGAGAAAAAAAAAAAAAAAAAAAAAAAAAAAAAAAAAAAAGCACCAACATGGAGATGTTTCTTGAATATATCAAGATGTAGAGACAGTAAAACAAATAAATGATCCCAAATGCAGGACTTGGTGGCAGCAGAGAATGTGAGCTATTGAAAGAGTACAGCAGCCAAGTTGACACTACCCAATGAACTATAGAAATGTACTGGAAACATCTTACTGCAGAAAAAGAAAAGCAGTAAAAGGAGAGGTAGATCTTAATGTTACTGTTACTTTCATGAGGTTTTCAGAAAAACAAAAGCATGACAGGAAAACAGTACTGGGCAGTAATTACACAATAAAAACAACAACCACCCACCAAGGAGACTAGAAAATAAGGGTTAATTAACTCTGGCAATTAGAAGGTAAGATCCCACATAAAGGAGAAACAGAGTTCAGGGGAATGGACAGTTTCTAGAGGAAATTATATTTGATGCATTAATGTGGATCTGGATGTAGGGAAGCTAACCCATTGTCTCAATGGTGATGTTTAGTGATCGTTTAATATTCAGTGTTCTCAAAGAAGGTCCTTTACAAAGGGCAGAAAAACAAACAAATTCCTATGGATGTGTAATGGCATGTGTGCATAATGACAAAATCTGAAAGGCAAAAGCAAAAAATAAAAAGCCAAACAGAAAGGGACAAACTCTTGAAAGAAAAATATGCAGTGCTATTCAATTAGCATTAAGAAAGGAGTTCAAGTTCTGCTAAAGGGAGAAGTACAGCTAACAGCTAAGGATACAAGAAAGGCTAAAGAGCTACATTTTTTTTTTCCTCTCTTCATGAAAACAAGCTGCAGTTGGATGGTCAACAACATTAGCATTACTGAGCAGAAGGAAGAAAACATGGTGGAACAGGGAACAGAAATCCCTTAATATTGATTATTTTCGGTGGTCTTAGAATCTAATTGAAGCAATCTCAGTTTCTTGGTACAATTTAGTCTTTCGGTGTTCACAGAGGGTTGCAGTGATTCTAAAAGCTTTGAAAGTGGAAGCATCTATTTTTAAAATTATTACTCTGGAACATATACAATGTAGGACTAGTCAGCCTAAATACAGTCAGAAAAAAAGAAAAATAGAAGAAATATTTAAATAAACCCATTTCAGATATTTGCAATACAACAAAGCAGAAGTTGGTACTGACATTTGATGACTACATTTGACAAATCTCTGTCTGGCCAGGTAGACTTGATATGTCATGTATTAAGACAGATACCCTCCTTAGATAACCTCTTGATCCAATAGTACTGTCTAGGCTTTTACGATCCCATGATTTACTCCTTCTTTCTTTCTCTCCTCTTCACTTTCTCACAAGACATAGAAAGTAAGGCAAGACAGGCAGAAACAAGAGTGATCTTTATATGCTTTCAGATACTGATTTAAATGGTGATGCATCAGTACTGCCATCCAGGTCATCATTGTCATAAACCATAAATGTCTTTGATAAAGTTTCAGGTGGCTTTTAATATTTATTTTTTTTAAATCATACTCTTTGTACTATGCTACAGTCCCCTGATTTGTCTCAGAATCTGTGATTCTGTGAATTCTTTATCCATGAATATGTGCCTTTCCAGTAAATCTTAATGCAAGAGTTTTGGAAAAAAAAAAATCTTCCCGCCATTCTCTCATACAAATGGCAAGGGAACAGCTAAATTGTCATCTTCTCTTTACAAATTTTTTTCTTCCTTTTTCTTATTCTTTTTTTACACTTCATTCTTCTTTAAGCATCTGCTTTGGTACGATCTGAACAAAACTACTTTTCAATCATTTCAAAAGCTTATTCCTACAGTAGGATTAACAGAGTCTGAAGAAAATGTATTGACATAGAAAAAAAATATGCAGAATCTCTAAAAAAATGTTATTTCTATTTCTACAGGGAAACTAGATTATCTGTGAGCTAAAATAAAGCTATGCAGAGCATAACACCATCACCATTAGGAAGAGAAATATCACAGAGTAATATAAGGTGAAGGTAGAAAAAAAAAAAAAAAAATGTTTCAGTGAGAATATAAGAAGATATAATGCAAAATGTTTGATCTTGCACTTTGGGGAATTCTGTCTGAGTAATGATTGTAAAAAGAAGCACAAACACCACTTTCAACAGAAATCACTCACAAAACACAGACTATAACCCTTCATAACAGCCAGTCACATTAGAAAGGTGCAGGTCTTCATTAAAAATCCCTAAGTGCTTACACAGTTCCTAAACAGAATTTAGTATGCTTTATGTTCCTCCCAGCCTTTGACATTGAAACGATTTTGTCATTCATTTTTGTCTCCACAGTACAAAGATAACATTCAGCTTCATCAAGCTAATCTTATGAAATAATTCTTTAGATCTTCAAAGTGGGCAAATGTTTTTGTGAGACAAATTATCAAATGGAAAAATTAAAAAGATCTGAACGTCCTTTGTGCCTGAGAGTACCAACAATATTTGCAAGAGTAAGTTTACATTAGAATTATTTTACATAATGAAACATATCTATGTCAGAGATAGACTGCACCTCATCATCCAAATCCTTAAAAGTAAACTGAATTAGAGATTTTAAATACTTACCTGTTTCAGAAAGCTGGCATGGCTTTAAAGAGAATCCAGACACAACCTCATCAAGCACCTTTATGCTGTTTGGAGTTCCTACATTGGTATGTTTTAAGAAGCATTTTTTACTGAGTGACAAAAAAATAAAGAAAATGGTAAGACAAGAGGCCATCTTCTTTGGTCTACACCATCCTCCTGACCTCATAATTCCTATCATGGTGCATGTTCTGGCCATGGGCCAGAGCTACCTCCAACCTCCAGAACAGTCTTCAAATGAGGAACAGAGCAAGCTGAACAATGTTAAACTTCTAAAATTGAGCAGATTAATAGCTCAAATGTAGGCCTGATGAAAATGAAAGAATTTATCTGACTGCTCTGATAGTGTTTCTTTCAGAGCATAAGCAGAGCAGGATTTAACAGAGAGATCACCTCCAATATAATTTGCATTTCAATATCTACAGAGAATTTTAATCTTTTTCACTACTACAATAATCAAGTATGTCTTTCTCACCAATGGAGAAATGAAAGCTGATTTACTACAGACATTTTCCTATCTGTAAGTTTGAATAAAAATTACAAGGATCACAAAGCAAGGAAAAATTATTTCCTTGAATAAGTTCTTGCACCTTAGGCTGCTCTGAGATTTATTCTACTAAAGCAAAGCACTGTCCAAGGAAAAATACTGAACCTGTATCTACCGAAAGCTTGCATTGTGAAAGGTTTCTGAGGCATATGTAAAAAAATGGCAATGGTTGTCATTGGTACATCTTTTCTGGCACTGCTGATAGCTGTCAGCCATAGTAACATCATAAATTTCTCCTTCCATATCCAGTCCTCTGTGGACATTTGGGCTGCAAGCTGTAAAAAAAAAAAAAAAAAAAAAAAAAAAAAGAGAGACCAAGTTCTGCAAATATGCTTCTATTCTTCTTCCCACCACACACCACAAACTTCCCAAAAGATAACAGTTGGTATGACACAGCCCTCGCAATCCAGATTCCACACCCCATACTCGCTTCAGTTACATCATACTTCACACATACTTCTGGTAACAAGATCAGAAATGTTGGTATCTGTAGTACCACACTGCAGAGGAAAAAACTGTCAGACTTTGACAGTGCCTCTGCCTACGTGAGAAACAAGCTCTAACCACTGTTGCTGAGACCATGACATTAATCAAAACAAGAAGTCATGATTAATACTAAAACATACTTTTCCAGACTTACAGAGCAATTTAAAAAGCAAATTCCGTCCTCACAAGCAACCAACAACTCCCATTTGAGTCAAAAGGTTTAATTTACACTCCACAGAAGGAGAACTGGGACTGTAGGGTTTGAAACAGCTTTTCCCTGTGAAGGATGCAGGTTTTGCCTTATGGTCAGTGGGGTCTCCTCATAGAACATAGAATCTTCTCTGATTCTGTTCCTGTTTTCAAAATGATAGTTTTCTAACGTCTGCTGCATGATATAGAAGAGCAAAATGCATACACATGAATAACTGTATCTTACCACTAATTTGGATGTCACACTGTTTTAAGGAATGTCCAGAGATAGCTCCCTCCATCTCCACTTTTGGCAGCATTTCTGTATCACTGTCTTTTAAGTAGCAGGAAAACCTGTGTCATAAAATGCAGCAATTCACAGCTTTTGCAGTGCAACACAGATTTTCATAATTGCTTTTTAAGTGAAATGCAGGCTGTTCAATATCCCTCAACATTACAATTTAAACAAGTGCAATTTGGAGAAAGATAGAGCAGAACTGCATCTGCTTTGTTGACATTGGGGGCAGATGAGATTCCTCAATGAATGACAGAGCTCCAAGAAATCTCATTAAAGTGAGAAGCAGAACCCAGGGTTTGGAAGACAGAAATGCACTAGGCATAGAGAGGGGTGAGAACCTCATTGTCTCAGGCTACAGAAGTTGTTAACTGAGAAAAAAGATGCTAAAGAGAGAGGGTGGGGTTAAATACTTTGAATTTAAGCAAATACTTTTTTAGATCACCAGTTTTAAAAGATACAAGATTGTTTCCCATGGCAACCTGGTAGTTTTCCCTGTGTGCCTGTCTTCTATCAAAGTGTTACCAACTTTCTAAAATTAGCACAGAACAGCAGCAAAAGCCACACTAACATGAACATTTTACCTTTTTGCAGGGTCTTTAGTCCACTCCACTGGCAAATAGGTGAAGAGCAGACAGGTAGGATGGTAAGTGCACACTACCTGGCAGTAATTGGCACTCGGTGTAAAAACTGTAGTGAGGTCTCCTCCTTGGAAGTAAGTATTTTCATAGATCTGAGTCACACATTCTGATATGGAGCAACAAAACATGTAAGTTATTAGAGATGAGAGCGTGCACGGTTCACAAGGAGAGGGTGAAGCCACTGCTACCCTTTGTCATTGACCCCACTTTTCAGACAGTCCTTTGGCAGGAGAAGAGGTGAGAGAGGTGAGTATCACAGTTCCTATGGGAGTCTTGTCTTTGCTCTCCACCAGAAATAAAACTCTCTAGCATATCTTCCCTGCTTCCTTGCCTTGTACCCAATGCTGGCACAGGGCAACTTCAGCTGAAGCAGAAACCCAAGCAGCAGGATGGGGCACAGGGCAGATCTGTACAGCTGAGGAAAGTGACTTTTTCATGGCAGATCTCAGAAGCAGCAGACACATCCTCTGAGAGAGACCAGTACAGAGCACCATTAAGAGGAAAACAAGGAGAAGGAAGTAGAAGGAACAAAAGGAGTGAAAGTTGTATGTGAGGACAGTCCTATTTTGCTTATGGACTGCTCAGAGGCCAGAGTCACAGGTGGTGACACTGTGCACAATTTCAAAGGCTTTCAGCATTTTACAACCTTCTGCTTGCCCACACACCACCTCAAAGCCCCTCTGACTTTTTTTACAATTAAGAAAATACTGTTAAGAGGAGCAGTGTCTCAGGAACTGTCCAGAATAAAAATGAGCTCAACTGCTGCCTTGCCTTTGCAGAATTCCTCATTAGTCCCATATGGAACTCTGTAATGAAACCCACCCGTGCTGCAGAGACAGGCAATGAAGATAACTAAGCAGCAACATGCTCCTGTCTTTCAAAATTGAGGCATTTGTAAGATCTCTTAGCAGGAGGGCTGGCTCTGAAGAGAAGCCCGCTCTACTCTTGAATTTGCCCTGCAAAGAGGTAGCAAATCAGCAAATACTCCAGTTTTTATTCCTGTATCAAAAAAGTGTTTTTTCTTAGCTAAAAGATAAAGAGAAAATACTCTGTTTTTACAGAATGGGAGAAAGCCCATCTGAAAACATTTTTTCTAGCTCTATTAGTATAGACCTACCATACTGCACTGAAAGCTATTTAAAATGAAAACAAATCGAACAACCATATTGGATTTTACAATTTATAAAATATTACAAGTAAAGTTTATGTATTAATGTGATAATAAATTATACTTAGGTAATTCTGTTTCCTGTATATGTAAAATATATCATTTACTCCCAAGAAAGTAAAAATGAAGAATTGTTAGACATATGGTCAAAGTATGCTAATATCTTTTAAAGGTTGATACCTCGTTAATCTAAAATTTATACTCTATAAACAGCCTCTTTTTCTCTTATATATACTTTCAAGACCTTTCTTTAAATATTGACATTTATTATTCTTGGTAGAGTTTCTTTTTATGTAATTTTGTCATCAAGAGAAAATAATTTGCTGTTACTTAGAACATTTTAAATGAATTCTAGAGTCAAAAGAAAATGATATTGCAATTATTTGCTGTATCAGACATTTTGGATTTTATTTACCTTCTTCTGATGTAAACCAACCCCAAAAAAACCCCTTGATTTATGTTGTAAAACTACATACACAAAACAATACCAGTTCTGAATACTGCAATAAAAATGTGTTTCGTAGGCCTCAGAAATATTCCCAGACTTTAGTTTTGCTGAGATTTCAAACCATGTAAAACATTTCCTTAAATTATACTACATTTACCAAACAAATTTTGCTAAAAAGCTGAATTACCTATTTGTCCTCCAAGAAAACAGTTAATACATTACTGAACATAAACCTGTGTCAGGTCATAGTTAGAATTTACCAGCACAGGGAACTTCAGGGAAATGCAATGCAATTTTCTGTAGTTTGACTTTTGCTAACTGAAAAAGGTAAATCATTAACACAGACATTGAAAAAAACTACACAATCACCAATTTTCCAGCATGTCAAGAGAATTCTAAAAAATAATTCACGATAAAACAATTGGTTTTGGAGTTGTTCATACTTACTGCAATACCCTTTAAAGCATGATGGTACATAAGTCATGACACAAATACTTTTAAATCAGAAATTTCATGCAAAGGCAATGTACGAATAAGGCTGAGGGTTGTTGGGGTTTGTTTGTTTAAAGAAAATAAAAAAGGGATGTTGACTCTGAAGGTCAGTTGCTGTTTCCCAGTGAGGTTGCTGGGATGAGAGACAGTCAGTCCTGCCTCCTGCCTCGAGAGCAGCGACTGGGGAAAGGGCTGAGGCTCCTCTGCAGCCTGGGAGAGGCAGCCACCTTATCCCAGCACTGCTGGACTGAGCCTCCGGCAGCCGGCACACACTGCTGCAAACTTGAGAGAGCTCCAAGTTGTGCTGCGGAGAGTCACCCCACCTGCTGGACTCACTACCAACTGCAAAATGCTCTTTTCGTGAGCTGCTGCTAAAGCTGCTAACCTTGCTGCTGGGTACAGGAGACTGAACATCACGCTCATTTCACGGTTACAAGCTGGATGAAGCCACAGTCCGATAGAGAAAACTGCCCGCGACATGGTCGTGGGTGAGGTGACAGCATGGGGGGAGGTGGCAGGACAACATCAGTAAAACCCCATCAGAAAGTTCTGTGTCAGGAAACAGGGTTATGTGAGTTACCCAACCTTAACCGAGTGCAACACAGCAGAGCCAAGCCTCCTGTCTCAGGACCAGACCGCAGTTACTAACCATGGCCTCTTCTAGAAGAGCTGCATTACTCTGTGTGCCTGTCTTAGGACTCATATATTCACTTACCACTGTAAACAGAAGCAAGTAAGAAAATCAAATACAAAGTTTGATACATCCAAATCATCCTAAAAAAAACCAAAACAAACCACAAAATAATTCCTTAGGGTATGTTTAATAAAGGGTGTATAATTAATGTTATAAAGTATTGCAAAGCATATCACTGATTTACACTTGTACTTTTACACCATTAACTCAAAATTACACTGAGAATTACAAATTACATCTGAGATGGCATATATAAAGTAGCAGAGAAGAGCAACAAAAGTTTGTCCTTTACTTATGGTTGCAAGAAGCAATAAAGCTTATAAGCACTTAGAGAATTTCTGCTTCATTTTTACAGCAGAATAGTTATTCTTGCTTACACTGGGAACAATATTCCATCAAAATGTCATTATTAATCCTGACTCTGTCTTGATCATTGAGTGGATACTGTTATCACAGTAGGGAAAACATTACTCATACTCACTGCTTCTGGTATACGTTATATGAATTTTACGATCTTTCTTTCTTTTTTTTTAAAATTAATATTCTTTTCCCCCCAAAATGCTACATCTTAAGCTGTGAAATAATCAAATTAACTACACAACATGCACTTTCATAGTGTTATGAAAACTTTTCACTGAATATCACTTGCAATAATGATTACATACCTGAACATACAATAGGTCCGGATGAATGGATAAAGTTTATGCTCTACTAAAAAAAAAAACAACAATAAAAAACCAACAGTTTGTGTTAAATATTACTGTGCCTGCAATGTTAACTTATCTTTAATATTTACTTTGAATGGGTACTCTTTCTGTCAATATTGTTACTGACCTTGGGCCACATTTTCAGAGCATGCATCATCCAGACCATACTGAAACAAATGTCCAGGTTTTACACCAGCTGAGCATCTGTCTTTTGATGACATTTTAAAATAAAAGGTGAATCCGTGGTTCAGAAGAGTCAGAGTATCTGGTACTAGCACAAGAACTTACATAAATGGCAAATGAGATTTGTCTCAAGAGAAAATTCTGAGCTGCAGTGGGAAGGAAATCTACATGAAATCAGTAAGACTAGTGACTCAGACCCAAAGTAAATTACATCACTATGAAAGTACTGTAACTGAGGAGAGAATCACTACCTGTTTTCTTTCTATGACACCATTTTCTTGAGGCATTCCCTTGGCAAGTAGGAACAACTACATTCTTCAACTCTGTATTCTGTGCTCTGTTTTCTTCAACATCAGTTCCAAGTTCTTATTCCTCCATTTTAATGCTCTGCAGAAATGATCCTGTCTGCATCACCTTCCAAGTAGTTTTACTGTTGCAGTCTCTACACTCCAAGTTTGTTTTTAGATGCAACTAATAGCAACTTCAGTTTCCTGGAAGCCATAAAAAAAACCACAAAACAAAAAAATCCTCACAACCAACCATAAATGTGCTTGCCAATATACTAAATGTAAATGTAACAAGAAGTCAAACCTGATTTATAGTTTATCTCAATAGCAGAATTGTCAGAGTTGGAAGGGACCACTAGAGATCATGTAGTCCAATGGCTTGTTTTGATTCCTACAATTCTTTTTAACATGTGTAACCAAGCAAAACAAATTTCAAACTAGAAAAATCCTTTCCAATTTTTTTTTATTATTATTTTTTTTTAAAGGTGTTTAGTTTCATGGCAAAACTACTGAAGGGGCAAATCTTGCCTCCTTCCCACTCTTTCTTCTCTTTTCTTTTAGACTGAATATGCTGGAAAGACAGATATATATGCTTTACTAAAAAAGCTAAGAAATCAAAGCATTTCACCCAACTGTGGCCCTTTCAAGCCTCCTGATGATTAAAATGACTTCTCCATGACTTACAGGCTAGCAAGGTCTCCACCTCCTCCTTGAAGAGGAAGAACTGTCTCAAAAAAAGTCTTCATACTCTTCTGTGTATTCATTTGCTTTGCCCTTACATGCTTGTTGGAGAGGACTCACATGTTTTAGAGCAGAGCAGCTTTTATTTTTATGTACTCTCTTCTGTTCTAAGTGTGCAACAGCAACAAGGGAGAGTGCTAGAAGGCTTTAATGCAAAACACTTTCCTAGTTTATTACTGTAACATGAAGTGTTTTGAGACTAAGATGCTTGTACAGCTCTGACCTTCAGCTCAGAAGAGGAGATTTTCCATCAGCCATGGTGTGTAGAGGTAACATGGGAGTACAGCTCTGGGAACCATACCACACCACCTCCAGCAAACATCTTGGAAGCCTTCCTGTGTAACCACAGGTGTGTCACTTACTCTTTTGTAATCTATAAAATTATTATAATATTTTATACCTCTGGAAAAATTATCACCTTTACTTCAAATTACAGAATTTTCATAATCCTGAATGTAATCACAAAACCCACTCTGTGCCTGAATATTTATAAACAAAACCAGGTGAAATTGTAAGCTTTTGTGCTGCTCAGCCTCCACTAGTATTCAATTAAAATATGTTTTTGTCTTATTTTATGTGTGTGTGTCTGTGTGCACACATTTCCCTTGATGGTACAAAGGGATTAGACCTTCTCTGCAAGGACTTTTAATTTCTTCACTCTTTGTTTCTCATCTGGGCTTTCCAGCTCAGATAATGGGCAATGTTATTCCAGTTCATTGCTGTCTTATGAAACAAAACAAAACAAAGAACCAAAAACTTCTCACACCACACATTTGGAAAAATAAGGTTTACAGTTTGAATTGGCAAAAAAAACCCAAACCCCAGGGCAGATTAATCATAGATTTCACCATCATCTGTCTCTTCATGCAATAGTCACATCCATTCATCAGAAGCCTCAGTAAGATTTAATTTCTATAAGCCATTATCTCTACTTTAGATATTTTTCTCAGGAAAGGGAATCTTTTTGTTATGTCCATCTGTTTCATAAGACAACTAGTAAGGAAAAAAAACAACCCAAAACAAACTTTCTTAAGTCAGCAGTTCTCAAACTGAGGTACCACAGTCCTTCCAAAAGCATATATCATTTTAGCTCCACCTGTATGGTCATTAATTGGATTTGATGGCAAAGCTGAGAAATAAGGGAGCAATGTTATTAAAAAAGAATCATAACAAGCAATGAACAGTAAAAAAATGTTCACTTTACATGCATTTTCCTTCAGCGGGCCTGCTACTCACATGACAAATCCTCCCACGTTTGAACTACTGCACTGTTGCTCAAATCAACTGAGTTGCAATTCCATTCAAAGAAAAGAATGTGTTATGAACTCTATGTTCCTGAATGAATTATTGTTTATTATATAATAGGACATTTCTTACAGGACAAATTACAAAATAGGCTGAGAAAAATTCTCAGCTGGTGTCCATTTACTGAACTGCACTGGAATCCAAAGAGGCTACGTGATTTAAACTATGAAAAGAACCCGAAGTTCAAAGTGCACAGAATACAAAAAACATCTAACACCCCTTAGGCTCATAAAGGCTCAATATATAAGGTAACTGGTGTCTGAATTCCCTCATTGTATACATGCAGCAATCAATTCTGGCAAATAAATCAGAATGCTGCAATTAAGATTTAGTGAATCAGATGGCAGGGTTAAAAGAACTCATCAAAACATTTTCATAAAATGGAAACATTTTTTGGCAAGCACAACATTTAGATGAACCATATAAAAAAAAATATGGGGTGTTTCCTTCTGTTTTGACTCTGTTTCATTTTAACTTGGTATTTAAAAAAAGCAAAAACCTTCCTCAGTTTAAGTTGTCAGTAAGTAATTTAAGATGAAATCTCCCTGGCAGTGCCATTGCCTACTAGCTTCTTACTGCTTTCTGCTGATTTGAGCTGTGATTTAGGCAAAAGGTCACTCATCTGCAAAGGTGGCAGAAATTACTTAATGGTTTCATCTCAGGAAATTAATGACTGAACACTACCCCACTCTGACTTAGGTATAATTCTGCCTGCCAAAATAAAACCCCACATTTCTTATAGCAATCCTACTAAAAAAGTGGCCTCAACATGGGAGAGGATCTCCTCCCTTGTGATGAAACAGCCACCAGTCATTTTATTGTCCTTTTACTAAGAAATCTGTCAAAGCTGCACTGCATTTCTAAATCCTACAAGGTAAAAAAAAAAAAAAAAAAAAGCCAAGAAAAAAAACCAAACACAAAACAAAAGCAAACAAACTCAAATGATTGTTACTGACCACAACCAACAATTACACACACACACACGAGTCAGGTTAATAAAAGCACACACTCTACACAACACAAGGTATCTAACATCTACTCTGCAGGAATAAAGTTCCTGCTCTTTCTGTATTGGTTTTCTCAAAATTTATTTCCTTAACAGACTCAGAGTGCTTCAGAACCAGTTTTCACAATAAAAGGCAAGAGGTCATTGCCTCTCTGAACAGCTTTTAACAGACTATGGGATTACATCAATGCTCATCTTGGTGAAGATGATATGTGCGTCGTTAAATTGGTGTTCTCCCCTTCAGTAACTTTGTGCCAGCATTTGAGCCCAGGCATTTTTAATAATGGGGTTCTCATTCTAATTTTATCCAGTTCTCAGTTATTTTTCTTGTTTCCATCAGACATGGTAAAGAAATTACAATTTACTTGGGATGACATTTTATGAGAAGAGCATCATACAAAAATAAAGCACAAGCAAAAATATTGTTTTTTTGTAGACTGATGTCACAAAAATTACCTCCTTCTGGAGAGAATTGTTATAGTTTGGTCAGTTTTTAAAAAACTCATTTCACATAACAGAGTCCACAGGAAAAAAAAACCACAAAAAAACAAAAAAGAAAGCAGCTTTCATTTATCTTGGAAGTTCCCAATTTAAAGACACAGTTTAAGAAAACATGAGGTACACCTCTCCAGGTTTCAACTACATACCAAATGGCCTGAGAAAACATATTTTTAATGCAAATCTTGTATACCTGCAAGCCTCACACTACCAAGTACCCAAAAGCATTATGTAATTCCTTCTCTTAGAGCCCCTTTGGAAAACATGTGTAACTTGGTTTTTTATGTGTATTAATGTAAGAAGGTAGTCTTGAAAGTTATTTCATTAAAGAGAGAAAAAAAAAAAATTACAATCAGCCCTGTAAACTTAAATTCTTTTTACTATCTAGCAACTAAGCCTGTGTTTGAAAATGAAGATTGAAAACTGTAACCATATTATCATTGCTACATAACTTTTGTTCTCCTGATGACGAAAGAAAAGTAGCAATTACAGTGAACTATTTGTGAAGGTCTGTAATTTCATTTATGGAAACTAAGCAGTTAAATCCATTCTTTTTAGAAGATCCTCAGAAAATGGTAAAACCTAGGCTTATCAGAACATAGAGAATTCAGCGTTTTCAAGGAAACCTTCAATTTATGTGGAAAACACAGGAATTATTATCTCTCTACTCTGATGTTCCACAAAGCATAGCAGTATCCCAGGCATTAAACTCCAAAGTGCTGTTATAAGGGCACAACGAAACAGACAAAAAAAGAATCTGTAAAAGTCAACAAATCCAGGAGAGAGAGATGAGTTCTTTCTTACTCTGTAGCACACTAATCACAGAATCACAGAATTACTAGGGCTGGAAAAGACCTTTAAGATCATCAAGTCCAGCCTATGACCAACACCACCACATTGGCTAGACCATGGCACTAAGTGCTGCATCCAGCCTTTCCTTGAACACATCCAGGGATGGTGTCTCCACTACTTCCCTGGGAAGTCTATTCCAGTGTCTAATCACTTTCTCTGTGAGGAAGTACGTCCTAATATTCAACCTAAACCTCCCTTGGAGCAGCTTCAGGCCATGCCCTCTTGTCTTGTTGCTAGTTGCCTGGGAGAAGAGCCCAGCCCCACCTGACTGCAACCTCCCTTCAGGTAGTTGAAGAGAGTGACAAGGTCCCCCCTGAGTCTCCTCTTCTCCAGGCTAAACAAGCCCAGCTCTCTCAGCCTGTCTCTGTAAGATTTTCCCTCTAGTTCTCTCACCAGCCTTGTTGCTCTCCTCTGGACCTGTTCCAGCATCTCAATATCCTTGAAGTGAGGGGCCCAGAACTGGACACAGTACTCAAGGTGATGCCTCACCAGTGCTGCATACAAGGCGAGAATTGCATCCCTACTCCTGCTGGCCGCACTATTCCTGGTACAAACCAGGACACCATTGGCCTTCTGGGCCACCTGGGCACACCACTGGCTCACATTTAACTGGTTGTCAACCAGTACTCCCACGTCCCTTTCTGCTGGGCTGCTCTCCAGCCACCCTTCCCCCAGTCTGTAGCGCTGCCTGGAGTTACTGAGGCCAAAGTGCAGGACCCTGCAGTTGGTCTTGTTGAATTTCATGCCATTGGCCTCAGCCCATCGACCCAGCCTGGATCATTAGAGGTGGGCCAGTCTACATCAGCCATATCAGATCTGACCTCCAGCTCCTCATCCTGCCCCCTCCACAGCCCCAGAACAACCTTAAAGGTGACAGCACACCTAAAATCCCCACCACCAGCAATGGTGGCAAGAGTAACTCCTGCATCAGCAGATAAAGACAGTGGTGTGGTTATTAGTGTGCATCCTTCTTTGTAAAGGTCAGGGGTCACACTGGGGTAGGACACCAGCCAAAAGAAGTGCAAAAGCATAGAGGCAGAGAGTAAAGGACAGCTAAAGGATCTCAGCTTGGTCTAGCACCAGCTTCTTCTTCAGTGCTTTCAAAAGTCACACTGAGTCTCTTCTCCAGCTGTGTGGCTTGAAAATTTTGACCTGTCCTGAAGGTGAATACAGGAGAACTTTCACAAGAGCTTCACTCCATCACTGTAATTCCTCTTTAATGTCAATTAGGAAGAAATTCTCTATTTCCTTCAGGACCCTAGAAGGCAAGAGCAGACTGGCTCATTGTTTCAGTTTCAACTAACAGTAAAATCTGGTCAACTGATCACCTCAGAGGAACTAATGATAAGAAATAATTATCCGTCAGTAATTTACCTGCACCCAGGCACGTAAGTTTTACATACACAATTTCACTCAATTTTGAGGCATAATAGAAGTTTATTCTCAAAATGTGTAATACAGTGTTTCTGTCATTATAAAATCCTGTATGTAATTTGCTCACTATCTGGTTTATGGTATGATTACACAGATTAATCCTTATGGTATGCTTTGCCAAAAAATAATTCAAGCACTCACTACTTAAGAACTACTGAAAATGCTTACAAAGGAGGAGTGAAATCATCAGAAGATTTCTGCTTTGTCTTCAAAGATGGAGCCATCACCATTGTTGCACTGCTACACTGTTGCAATAGAATTGTTTCAGCAGAGTAGATAAGGTACTAAGATTTGGTATTAAAAGACTTGCACTTCAAAGATGAGCATGTACTAGAAAAGAAGAGCAACTTAGGGCTATTAAAATATCTAATGAAACAATCAGTAACTTTAGTTTCAATAAATTGCTGGACTGCCATCAAAATATGCCATTTAAAAACATGTCTCAACCTAAATAGCTTGGATGTTTTTTGAACAATAAAATCTTGAACTTCCTTTCATTCTGATCCGGTGTTCGGCCTCCTCTTCAGTTTAACCCAGATGCCTGCATTTGGACGGAGAATCAGTTCTCCAGCTATACGAAGCTCTTCTCGATTGTGACAGGAGTCCACCCAAAAGCGTCGCAGGATGAGGGCTAGAAGAGTTTTCTCTTCCATTTGTGCAAAACGCTGACCTATGAGTCACAGGGCAGGGGAAAGAAAAAAAAAAGAAAAAGATGGAAGATGTTACTGTCAGGTTGCATCAACAGTTGCTGCATTTGCACACTCACAGTGACACCCCAAGAAACACAGGACAGCAAGGACTGTGCGTGTGCCTCAAGAACAGGTGGCCAGGCAGGCCAACAGCATCCTGGTCTGCATTAGGAATAGTGCAGCCAGCAGGAGTAGAGAGGTAATCGTGCCCCTGGAGTCAGCACTGGTGAGGCCACACCTTGAGTACTGTGTCCAGTTCTGGGTCCCTCACTTCAGGAAGGATGTAGAGCTGCTGGAGTGAGTCCAGAGAGGAGGTACCTAGCTGGTGAAAAGTCTGGAGAATAAGCCCTATGAGGAGAGGCTGAGGGAACTGGGATTGTTTAGTTTAGAGAAGGGGAGGCTGAGGGAAGACCTTACTGCTATCTACAGCTACCTGAAAGGAGGTTGTAGGGAGGCAGAAGTTGGTCTCTTCCATCAGGTGAAGAATTACAGGACCAGAGGAAATGGCCTAAAGTTGTGCCAGGGGAGGTTTAGATTGGATATTAGAAAGAATTTCTTCACTGAAAGAATGAATAGACAGTGGAACAGGCTGTCCAGGGAGGTGGTAAAGTCACCGTCCCTGGAAGCATTTAAAAGAAATATAGATATAGTGCTTTGCAGCATGATTTAAGCACTGGTTGGGTAGATTAGGTTATGGTAGGGGGATTTAGGTTATGGTTGGACTAGATAATCCTCTGGGATGATTGTGTCCAGGGTTAGGACTCTAGCATTAAGGGTCAAGGTTTAAGGGTCTAGGCGTAAGCATCTAGATTAAATGGTTTAGCGTTAAGGGTCTAGCTGATATGGTGGTGTTAGGTCATAGGCTGAACTTGATGATCTCAAAGGTCTTTTCCAGCCTTTTCACAGATTCTGTGATTCTGTAACAGAACTGGCTTTAGGCCAAAATCAGTGTCATATGGATAGTACAGAAACTAGAACTTTTCTCTGCATGACAACTCTGGCCTTCCTGAAACAATCCACAGCACGTCTTCTCATAGCACACAGAACTCAAACAGCAAACAGGAAACATTCAACACCTTACACGGAACTAACACAAAACACAGCCTTGTCATGTCTCTTAGATGGACTAGGCAAGAGGGAATGGATGCCAGACTAGAACAGGAGAAGATGCAGCACAGGGTCTGGAAGGGAGACAAATCCCACTGTTCCATATATGCAGAAAGGAGAAAAGAAGATCCAACTGCAGCAGAATTACAGACAGACTTTCCTTTAGTGAACACTAAGTATCACACACGCTGACGATTCAGTAGCACAGAGTGCAAAGTTCAATTTACATTTCAGAGAAAAGTGAAGGAGGAAATGAGAGAACAGCAAATTATGAGGGAAATCAAACCAAGTCACAATCCAAGCAGTTCACTCAAGCTAAACTGAAAAGGGGAAAAGGACAGAAAACTCCATGCTCAAAACTTTTTATGTAAACCTCTCTGTATAATATGCACAGATGGACATCTGCACGGTGATGATAAATATGTTGTACACAGGATTAATGAACCTGTACATGTTCCTGTGCACCCAGGAAATAGCTAGAAATGTAATACTAAATTAAATTCCTTTTTGGAAAACAGGAAGACCTAGCCTGCTGTTCTTATGGGAGGGGAAAATGAAAAACAAACCAAGAAAAAAAAAACAAACCCACAAAACAAACAAACAAAAAACACACACCAAAAAAACCCAAAACCAAACCAACCAAACAAAAAACCCCCACAACGAACTTCCAAAATAAGAAAAAAAACAAACAAAGAAACAAAAAAAAGCCCTAAAAGAAGTTTTATTTTGTGTTCTTGTGAATGATTTTACAGCTGAATGTTTCTCATCTACATTTAAGATCAGTGCAGGGAACAGCCCTTTCATGTGTTATCTAAACAGTGTCTCTACTCTGAGCATAGATAAATGTTACGTGTCTCAGTGGCACCTGAGCTGACAAGTTCTAGGATGACAGTGAAAACACCAGAGCAACAGTATCAAAAAGAGGAAAAGAATGTATCACTTGCAGAATGCACATTTGGGACACCCAATTGAGATCATGAGATTGACAGATTAAATGTTTCCAGAGCAAAACAAGTGCAGGACATCTGTCTTCTCTTGCTCTGTCTTGCTGACAGTGAGCATCACACATTTGGAAGTATTCCTGTCCTAACACAGGAGCCCATTAACATGCTGCCAGGCTGCACAGGCATTGAGGAGAGAACACCAGTGTGATCGACATCATTCCCCGAGAAGAAAGGAAACCCTTGGCAAGAAACAAAATCTGGCAGCTCCAGCACCATGCTTGCAGAAGAGACAGTGCCCAGAATTTGGAGGAAGGGCAGGGGACTGGGTGAAGGACAAGACAGGACTAGCCAGCACCTTAAGACTTAAGTTTTTTATACACTCAATGCTGCCACAGTTACCACACCAAAAATAACACTGTCACTTTACAAGGGTCTCCTCTTCAGCCACCTACCAATGCAGTTCCTGGGTCCAGCTGAGAAGGGCACATAAGCATACGGGTGCCTTCCCTTGCAGTTTTCAGGGAGGAATCGCTCAGGTCTGAACTCCTCTGGGTCAGGGAAGATCTCGGGGTCTCTATGCAGAGCATAAGTTATGACAAGAACATTTGTGCCTTTTGGTACCTGATATCCATCTAAAGAGAAAAGGCAAAGAGAAAAGGGTCAAAACAAGAGCAAGTAAGTGATTTCCTATGCACAAGAGCACAGTAAAAACTGAAACAGTACTGCCCTTCACTTGGGAAACACCTTCACTGAGGAGATGCCTGCAGGACAGGAAGTGGCAGACACAGGACGCTACTTACCAATAACACAATCCTCTCTCAAGGTACGGGCAAACATGGGAACGGAAGGGAAGAGCCGAAGGGCTTCTTTCACAACACACTCAAGGTATCGAAGCTTCTTCAAATCACCCATTGTAACAGGACACTCACTATTGCCTGTCCAAAAAACAAATAGGGGGACTGGTTGTGCTCTCCTACAGACCTTTCAGCACCTGTACCACTCACCACTAGTTGTTGAAAGCACTAGAAGGGCCACAAGGCATGTTCCTACCTCCCCTTCTATATACTACATTCCCACTCATAAATGCAACCACCACTACAACCCAAATGAAGGAGGGAATTGAAACATACCAAACACCTCATCCAGTTCTCTGTGAACCTTCTTCTGGGCTTCAGGATTATGTCCAAGTAAGTAAAGTGCCCAATTCATGGCAGCTGCTGTTGTATCATGGCCCTAGAGGTCCAGATTTAAAAAGACATTTACTTCAAAACTATTCCTGTGCACAGGTAGGCTTTGTCAATTCTTATACGTGTAGGTAGTATGGAAAGTGAGACTTATTAGTCCCACAAACATAAGAATAATAAAAATCAAGAGCAAAGAACTCTATCCAACTCATTACCAGGATGAAAGATGACCCACAATTCTGTCAGGTACCTAAAAACTGACCAAAAGGGAAAAAGTGTTTAAATAACTCAAGAAAACAACCCTTTTTCTGCCTCCCAGAAGTTGCATGAACTATCAGTATCTACAAAGTGAAAAAGAAGCACATTTAGGGTTTTGGTTACCGTTCAGTCAACAACAAAACATCTGGGGGGCTAACAACTACCACAGCAAAGATACAATAGATACAATCCATAATCTTTACAAAACTATCAAAAAAAGGGCACAATAGGACACAATACACTGACCATAGGAAGGAATACACCTTGGTCTCCTACATGAAGGGCATCAGCATCATAAAAAGCCCCCCAACAAACAAACAAACCCCAACAAAAGCCAACAAATCCAAACACAAACAAAGAAAACCCCACAAACACAAAAACACACAAATAAACCAAAACACACACCAAAACAAGAGAGGAACAGAAAAGGTAGCAGTTGACCAGCAAAGGATTGTGGTACTAAAAAGTAGCACTTGTGAAGTTCAGGATTCTGCATCTTTTCAAAACCCAGCTATGAAAGAGTTTGTCTAGGCTACATCAGCAATAATATCACTCTGAATTCAGCTCTTCTAAGATAGAATTAAGGTCCACCTAATGGAGTGTGTGAAAAATTTGTAAAAGTCCTGTTTACATCCTTCACGGGGCAGGGAACTAGATATGGGAAGACATTACACCAGTGCACAGTTGATGACAGAACAAGGAGGTTACAGCCAACATGGCAAGGGACAGAATGTGAGGAGACCTGACAAAATGCCAGACAAAACACTGAAACCATTCAGAGCTCTCTATAGCCTTAATAAGGTTTGCAACAGGAGCTGACAGGTCAAGGCCCACATCAGCCATAACTTGCTTTCATGAGCAGAACCTGCTCACACAGGCAGGGCCTGCTACATGCGTACTGCCCAACATCTTGCCAGGGCACACAATTGTTTCTATCCTACAGATTTCCTCTTAGGCTTCCAGTGCTAAACTACCTTAATGCTAAAAGAAACCTCCCAAACTAAGAAAAAAAATATTCACTACCTGCAATTGGTGAAACTCCATGAAAATAAGCAAAAAAAGCCAAACAAAACACAACAAATCAACATGTTCCTTGGGTACCTCAAACATGAAAGTATCCACTTCCTCACGAATGTCCGCATAGCTCAATTTTTTCCCTTCATCATCTGTTGTGCACAACAGCATGTCCAGGAAAGCTTTTCTCTTTTTGGAGTAACTTTCTTCACAGTTGCTGTCAGTATCACATTTTGTTTGCTTGCTTTTTTCAAGTTCTGCAGCTTTTTCTGCAATAACCTGAGGTTAGAACCATTAGATTAGTTGAGGTGCAGTCTACATCACACACATTTCTCCTATTTATTTTAATAAAAAAATCCATCTGTAGCAGTCTACATAATCTAGTTAGCATTAGCATATGAATTCTAGTTGACTTTTTGTGTTAGTAAGTGAAATATGACCAACCCCTCTTGTTGCAAGTAATAGAATGCATTGAATACCCTTTATGTCATCAGGCAAATAGATAAGCAAACTATGCAAACCACTTGATGATCATAAAGAAGTGTAAACACATCCAGAATATCTGGCACAATCCAATACTGAATGCCAACAATAGCAACAGCAAATTAAAAAATATCACCACAATCTGAACACATTGATCACCAATAAGATTTTCTCTACCCTACCCAATAACTAAGGAAAAGATCACATTTCAAACCTCTAGGGAACCCAGATTGAAGAGAAGCCAGAGCACCACACAACCCTGCCTCAGGACTACACATAGCACAGCTGGAACCACTGTGCTAAAGATTCCCAACTTTCAGTATGAGAGCAATGGTTGAACTTCCCTTTTTTAGGTCAAACCACAGCCCCAGTGACAGACACAGATTTCTTGTCACCACCACTATAACAGCAAAATAGAACTCTTCAATAAACTGGTATGGCTCTCAACAGAGGAAGCTCTAAATGGGAAAAAAATATTCATTTTCATACACACATTTTTCCCTTACTGAACATGTACATACTGAAACACACACTAAACCACCTTCTGTCTCAGTGCTTTCTGTCAGCACCTACACTAGGTGACATTATTATCTAATGTTCCTTTGTCATATTCTAAGATTGGAATTCTTATATTTAGTGCACCAGCCCAGCATGAAACCTTAGGTCCCTTTAAGAGCCTCTCTCATGCCTCACCGCTGCAATTCCCAATAAAAGGAAGCAAAACATTAACTACTTAAAAACAACACAGAGTCAATGATACAGAATCATCATACTTAGTGAAAATGAGATTATTTCCTTTGTCATGGGCATTGACACAATGACATTGTGGGGTACATACATATATTTCAGAGTAAGTAGCTTTTATGGTAACATCCTAACAGTAGATTTGGGAGGGCAACCATTGGCAAGAATAGCATGGGAACTATTTGATGAGAGAAAGGGGCATTACTAGAAAAGCCTAACATGGTATAAAACAGTTTTCTCTCCACAAATCAGTGACATATGCTTAATGGTTTCTGTGTCAAAGTGTCTTACTGCTAATGTGGGGACTTGCATGCATTTGCTCATCTCAGCAGCTCTGCTCTGAATAGGGGAAAAAGAATACAGGCTTCAGTTTCTGAGAGCTGGACCAGTCAGCATTACCGAGCAGAGCCCCATGCTTACTGCAACAAACATGGCAGTGAGCTGTTGCAGGTGATTCAGATACGGAGCATTAGGGGCAGTTCAGTTAATGCCTGGTGTTTGTTTCAATTGTCAGTGACCAATAAGCCCTGTTACTCCCCCAGAGTAGTATATTTCCTTGCTTAAAGACAACAGAGCTCCTGACACAGGAGTCAGCTGTTGTCTTTTCAGGGAACTCCTTGGCATTCCAACAAAGAGATAATTCTCTTAGTAGACACATATTTGGGGGGGCTGAACCTCACCCCTATTTTGGAAGTTCTCTGAGTGTAAACAACAACTATGATGCACCATTAAAAAAAATAAAAATAAAAAAAAAATCTATACTGTATCTGTAAAATCATGAAGGATCTTGAGGCTTCTCTCATGTTCTCTTCCTTCCTTTGACAGACTAAATAGAGGATCAGGCCAAAGCCAAGGGCTTATCTGTCGCCGTTGGATTAGATCACCCATCCTAGGGGGACAAATTTTACAACATGTAACATTTCTTGAAGGAAAAAAAAAAAAATTTACAGCGCACTTTCAAGAACCAAAATATAGTTCCACATCCCTCAATGAAGCAGAACTTAATATATTGTGTGAGTTTAAAACATTCATCTGAGGGAAAGGCTGCTTTTACTTGCTCCCTCATTTAAACCATTTCAAAATTTCTGTCATCTGTCCCAGCATTACCATGATTTATATCTTTAAGCATTGATCCCTGAGAGAGAGCATATTCTCATTCAGTTGGAATCCTCCTGAAACAGACATAATTAAGTCATCCAGTCCAGTCCCACTCCACATGAGTAAAGTATTAACCATGCTGAAAAGTCACATACATTCTGAAAAGACTAGTCATGCCAGGGTTTCAAAACTATCTGCCCTGAGACCTCAAACAGCCATCTGAAAGCATTACATTTTTACTTGACTGTCCAGATAGCTTATGTGCCAGACAGCATCTTTCAGTATGCTCAAACACAAGTGGAATGCATTTGGAAGGGTTGATTGCCATTGCTATTCAGCTCTTGCACATGCTTTTGGCTGCAGAAAAAGACTTTGAGGAGTAATTATTACATTTAGACCAACGTTAGGCCCACTTGCAATATACTTTGAGAAAGGTCAAGGAACCAGTGACAATCATACCCTCTAATTCCATCCATTTTTTGCAACACACTTGTGTCAACAGGCCCCCTGACAGGCTAGGGATGAGCGCAAACAGCTACATCTCATCTAGGCTCACACATCAGCGTGGTAGGAATATAAACCACGCTCTTCCTAGTCCACTGGACAGGCACATGAAATTTGAATGGTGTAAATATTGCTGTAAACTGCAGAGCAGCAGTGCCTCAAATTTAACATGCTACTGCACCCTCCTAATTCTGCCAGTCAGGCTGATAAGAAATATTGCAGCTCCATTTTTACTTTTTTTTACTTTCTGTACCAATGGATGAACTGAACGGCAGCTGACACCTCTTCAGAGACTCAGCCTCCCAGTGCATTTACTCATATCAGAAAATGCATGAAAATCTGTAGGAGCTTGTCCTGCCTTCTTGGCTTTTTACCTCAATCTGTAACCCTCCAGCCCTCCCTCCAGGCTCACAGCAAATGACCTCCAGACATCAGCAAGCATCAACCCAGTTGAACTACAAAGTGGCCAAGAAAAATGTCCATTTACCTGTATATAGCACGAACATACTCAGAATCCTTATTTTCCTGAGCACCCACATTCTTGCCCATTGCTGTTTCTAGAAGGAAGAAATCATGAACAGTTCACAAGTATAAAGTGAAAAGCCATGTTAATTTACACAAAAAGTTACTACTTCTCCCAGCTTCTCACTGTCACTGCACTGCCCCTTCAACAGGTGAATACACACATCGCTTTCCGGGTGATGACTTCACTTTGCATTTCCATTCTCAGGAACCCTGCTCCTCAACACAACCCACAACCTCCCTTTAGATTGCTACCTCTGCCAGGTCCATCCCACAAACTCACTTGCTCAGAAGCACACAAGACACTCTAGAAAAAGGGGTGTCTTTAGGAGGATGGAAATACATTCACACACTAGACATCAACACTGCTCTGGCACAGCTGTACTCATGAGCCTCTGAGTCACTCACAGCCTAACCAGAGTAACTGAAGAGAACTTACCACAGATTATATCAAGGGCACACAGAGTGATGTCCAGAAAGATATCAAATGGTTCCTTGTCAACATGCTTCTCAAGTCTCTCTAACAAAATACCTCCTTGTTCATTCATAACCTCTAAAAAGTCAGTTAAGATTGAGAAGTGGAACGTGGGAGTTATCATCTTTCTCCGTGACCGCCACTTTTCCCCAGTGCTGCAAAATTTAACAGGAAGAAGGGGTTAAAAACTCCAAGTCAAAACTCTCACAGTCACAGGAAACATTCAGTAAAAACTGCAGCTTGGAACACCTTCACAGGTGGAAACATTGTACATGACTCTTCAAACTGCCCACGGCACAGGCTCAAAGGGATTAAGCAGAAGCTATAGGACAACCCAGTTATTCAGCATCAAGGCCTCAACTCATCACATTGTCTCTGTGGATCACCACTGGTGATTACCTTCATCCACTGACTAGGAAATAAGGATTGGAGAGAACTGGGGTCCACCGGTACTATACAAATGTCTGCCTCAAGGTCTGGCTGCAAAGTACTTCCTTGGAGACAGACAAGCACCTCTAACATGTCTGTTAAAGGTGATTGGGTGACATCAGCTTCCTGGGAGGTCTTGTTCTTTTTCTAAACCACATGTCCCATGGGCACACAACTGGCACCTCTCCTTACAGGGTAAACCATCACACCGCTTCTCCAGTCAACCTGCTATTGAGGCACTCCTTAGGCCAGCTGATCTGCTTGCTGACTACCACTACTGCCCTAATTGGCATAGACTGGAGCCTTCTCCTCCATCATGTTTTTGCAAGCACAAGGACGTCAGAACACCTCTAAAAGTCTACTTGGTACAAAATAACCAGCAAGGAAGAGGACTAACCATGAGGATACAACATTTCCAGTGCTCATGGACCTGAACTCTCTGCACTTCGTTACTGACTATTGCCTTCTTAAAGGCCACGCATGAAACTCAGAATGAAAAGCATTCCTCATCCTCTCACATAAACTAGCACCTCCCACACCACGTGATCACAGATAGCTTTTATAACACCATGGTCCCAGCGTGAAGCATGAGGAGTTCACAAGGCTTCCAAATAGGCAACAAAGCTTCACTGCTAATGCGGGAACTTTCACCTTCTTGCAAAAGCATAATAGAGTCACAAAGGCACCAGAGCCATTCTATACTCGCCCTGCTCTGACTCTTTAATACCTGCAGCCTCCAGAACAAGCCTTCTATGACTCTCCCAAGACTGGAGGACACCAGACACATATATCTCTGCTCTTCCCTCTCTTCACTCCTGACTTATGCTCTTATCCAGGCTCATCACTTCCAAGCGTCCATTTCATAAAGGAAATGAAGGACATGGGGCAGATATTCTCCCATCCTACCTCAAAGCATCACCTGTCTCAAGCCCAGTTCTGCTGGTTTGCAGCATCACCAGCTCAGACAAATAATGTACATAGTAGCAGTGCTGCCACAGTCCAACCACTCAACACACATCACAACATTCAAAACACCCAGTGTGCAGCACTGCAGACTAAATAACACCACTTACATAGGATACAACTCGCCAATACTCACATTCATTCAAGGCTCTGGACAAAAAAAAAAATAGCAATGGCCAAATGTGCCAAGAAACAGATAATGCCAAAATATTTTTTATTGGACATGAGCTGTTAAAGAGGAACCAAGGCCATCAGAAGAAATAACACTTCTACAGCTATCATCTACATCTCTGTCCAGAGATACACACAGAATTTCAACCAACAAACTCTCTTCTTATCACATACCCTGCAAATTTCAAAAAGACAGCAATGCACCTGCATTTCACTATACCTTGTCAGAAGCCCAGTACCCAGCCACGGATGCAAGAAGTTGTACAGGTATGATTTTTCTATATGTTTTGAACTGTTCAGAATAACCTGTAGGAAATGAGAGGAAAAAATATCACTTGTTAGATGAAGAGAGATTTCTTCAACTGAGATTACCTCACACAACCTCAGTTCCTTCACAAAAATGCTCCAAGCCTTAGTAAAATGCAAAATATTTCAGTGCAAGCTGGTACACAGGGAACACTGAGTTCACACCTTCACACCCTTCAGTAAATATCCCATGCAGAGAAACAACAAAATACTAAAAACTACCACTCGCCTTCCTGAAAAAGCAAAATCTGTGTTACAAAGTCACAAGCAGAGCTCAAAGAAAACCCGGTGTTTTCCAGCCTTAATCAAACTTACAAGTTCCACCACCTCTTCAATAAACACTTCAATAAAGAAACAACGCTGTCTTTCCAGTACAGGGACAATCACTGTTAGTAGGAAAACTAATGACTACATTTCATGGCATCAATACAGATCCAGTAAGTTGTAATGCAGAAGTTTGTCACACAGACACAAGCACTGCAACCTGCACTTCATAATGTTCTACCCCTATTCAGTGGTCCCATCTGCTCTGCTGCTTGTCTGTTGTGATCTTGGGAGCAGAAACTTTCACTCACATGAAAGCAAAGCTAAAGAAGATGCTTCTTTGCATAAAGCATAGTGACTTACTGCTTTCATTTGCTGGCAGTCTCCAGTATTTTATTATTTTTTTCCCAAGACTAGGCTTTTTTTTTTTTATGTTCTTCCACTTTCAGCCTTTCTTTAGCACTGGGCCAGAGCACAATCTCAAGTAAAATCAGTCCAAGCCTTTTTTTGCAAAAATTACACTGAAGAAATAGAAATGAACAGCTGGACACTGCTTTGCGTGACAGTAGTACAGATGGGAGACAAACACACTTACCTCCACACTGTCAGGGTGATACAAAACCAGGACAGGCAATGGTCCTATCCAGAGTTTGAACAACGGCCATTTCCTGAACTCTTCAACATAAAATTGTAGTTGTTTAAAAAAACCTAGAATGAAAAAAGCAGATTAGAATTTTTTAAGAGGTTTTTGTTGAATAAGCAGGAGTTCAGTAATGAACTGTTTTTCACTGTATGCTCTGTAACTATGCTTATATTGTAGTTTCATCTTGCTACTATGACCAAGCAGCATATTTTGCACCTATCCATTAGCTGTACTGCAAGAGCATTTCTTACGGCTACACTGTTGGAGAAATCCTTTCTAGCTGTAGATACAGCAGTTTGATTTAAGCAGTCCTGGAGCACTACATCATGAGCTTTCTGTGTTGCAATTGTCTTTGTAATCAATAAGAGTAAAATCAAACTTTATTTGGGCTACATTTTGTCATATCTGACCCTAGCCAAATGTTAAATCAAGAAGCTTCTTAACTTTCCAAGTACAGCATCAAGCCTTTTCTCATCTAAGACCTCACTGGCAGGTACATTTGTGGTGCACACACAGGAGATGACATACACAGTGATAGCAGAGCATTGCGCAGGAACCAGTATGACTTGAAATGTCTATTTTCTGATAGCTGGACTCCTGAAGAAAATCTTTGGAGCCCTTATACTGCGATTGTTTGTGTGCAAAGAAATTACTTCTTACTCCAACATGCTCGTATCATCTCGCGCTCCTGAAGCCCTAAACATCAGTGATGGTTTACAGTTCTGGCAGGGGCTTTTGACAACTAGCTGCTCCAGGATTGAACTCCACTCTTGTCCTTTTAGAACCTTACTGAAGGGTAAGTTACCACTTATGGAGCCACTGTGGATTTGGCAATTCAGATGTCCCTATCTCTGAATGGCATAAAGATTCCTAGGATTATTTATGTCACAGGTCACCTGAGAGATAACACTATTGTCTAGCTGCCAGCTGGACTTCATACCAGTGAGCTCAGCAATTCAGCCAGTTCTCTAACTGCAGAGGAAAGCTGCAGAAGGACTTTTTACGAGTGTAGTGATAGAACAAGGGCGAGTGGGTAGACATAGATTAGATATTGGGAAGAAATTATTGACTGTGAGGGTGATGAGACACTGGAAGATTTTGCCCAGAGAATCTGGAAGTGTACTCTGGAAGTATACAAGACCAGACTGGATGAAGCTTTGAATAACCTGGTCTAATGTGAGGCCTCCCACCTCCCAGGGGTGCCACCAGTGCGCTCAGTTCATTCCCTGAAATGCCTGCACACCAATGGATGCAACATGGGGAATAAACAGGAGGAGTTAGAAGTCCATGTGTGCTGTAAGGGTTATGATCTGGTGGCAATTACAAAGACATGGTGGGACAGCTCACATGACTGGAATGTGGTCATGGATGGCTGTGTCCTTTTCAGGAAATTTTACTTTTGGAAGCTTTTAGGGCATCAGTATTGACTTCTGTTACAAAGCCTAATGATGCAGGAATTTAAGTACTAGTTATACATTTTCTAAATTATTTGTTTGCAGCTTAGCCACAGGTCTTCCATGGGTACAAATTCAGGGGCAGACTGGCATGGGTGATACAGCTGTGGTGTCTATTACAGACCTCCTGATCAGGACAAGGAAGTTGATGAGGCTTTCTACAGGCAGCTGAAAGCAGCCTCACAACTACAGGCCTTAGTCCTCATGGGAGATTTTAACTTCCCAGATATTTGCTGGAAGGCCTACACAGCCAGCCATTCACAGTCTAGGAGGTTCCTCCAATGCATTGATGATAACTTCTTGATACAAATGGTGGACAAACCAACTAGGAGAGGAGCACTGCTGGATCTTGTGCTCACCAACAAGGAGGGTCTGGTTGAAGCAGTGACGGTCAATGGCAGCCTTGGCCGCAGCGATCATGACATGGAGGAGTGTGGGATCCTGTGTGGGAGGAACAGAATACCTAGCAGGACCAGAACCCTGGACTTCCACAGGGCCAACTTTGGTCTCTTCAAACAATTGTTAAGATAAGTCCCAAAGGACAGGGTACTAGACGGTAAAGGGGCTCAAGATAGTTGGTCAACATTCAAGGACCACTTCTTGCAAGCTCAGGATCAGAGCATCTCAATGGGTAGGAAATCTAGTAAGGGAGTCAGGAGACCTGCATGGTTAAACAAGGAACTGCTGGGCAAACTCAAGTGGAAAAAGAGAATCTATGGGTCATAGAAAGAGAGGCTGGCCACTTGGCAGGAATATAGGACTGTTGTCAGAGGATGTAGGGAGGCAATTAGAAAAGCTAAGGCTAAACCTTGCAAGTAAGGTCAAAGACAATAGAAAGGGCTTCTTCAAATACACTGCAGACAGAACTAACTCCAGAGGCAATATAGGCCCACTGCTGAATGAGGTGGGTGCCCTAGTGACAGAGGATATAAAAAAAGCAAAGGTACTGAATGCCTTCTTTGTCTTCACTGCTGCAGACTCTCCCCAGGAGCCCCAGATCCCTAAAGCCCCAGCAGAAGTCAGGATGAAGGAGGAGTTTGCTTTGATAGATGAGGATTGGGTTAGGGATCAGTTAAGCAATCTGGACATCCATAAATCGATGGGTCCGGATGGAATACACCCATGGGTGCTGAGGGAGATGGCGGATGTGAAGGACCAGGTATTTCCTTACACGAACATGAAATGTCCTTTGAGTCAGCCGACAAAACTGACTTAAAATGGTGTCTCCATACGGCAGGAAACCCCCTCTGTGTGTATGGGGGGGGGGAGCAGCTGCTGCAGGGGAGGAGCCGTGGCCAGAAGCAGGGGCAGGACTAGGTCCCGCCTGATTGGCTGAAAAGCCCGGAAATGCAAAACTGGCGCCGAAGAACCCCATGAGAGAGGCAGCGCGACACGCCCCTCTCTCTCTCTCTCTCTCTCGCTCTCTCCTCG
>NW_009954107.1:855099-889184 GCF_000747805.2 Chaetura pelagica | reverse complement strand
CCCAGCTCATCGAACCTGCACTGCCGTGGTGAGACAATTCCGGCTACCCCAGTTTATAGGGGAAAATATAATCCAGCCATTCGGGCAAATCCCTCCCCTCTGCTTCCCTCACGTGAATAAGATGTGTAACTAAGGTGTACCCATATATGTTTAATGTGTTGTAATCACTCCTTTTGAACCTCCTGCCCCAAATTGCTTTGTTTTCCCCACAATAAACCTTGCTGTTGTTAGAAATTTAGTAAGCACTGAGCGAGTTATTCACTCAAAAAAGTCAGGACATAAGTTCCTGTATCCTCTGTGTGAGGCGATACCCACGTGTGGATCTCTCAGCAAATCCTGATAAGTTAATACACTCCAATAAGGAGACATAATAGGTCACGGATCGTGACAGCGGAGGTCATTGCTAGGCCACTCTCCATCATCTTTGGTAAGTTATGGGCAACAGGAGAGGTGCTTGAGGACTGGAGGATAGCAAATGTCACTCCAGTCTACAAAAAGGGGGACCTGGGTCCCTATATACCAGTCAGCCTCACCCCCATCCCTGGAAAGGTGATGGAACAACTTGTCCTTGGCACTATCTCTAGGCATATTAAGGTTGAAAGCGTCATTAAGACCAGTCAACATGGTTTTACCAAGGGAAAGTCATGTTTGACCAACCTTATACCCTTCTATGAGGAAGTAACTAGGTGGATAGATGATGAAATGTTTCTATGATTATCCACTTACCCAGTACACATCTTGTCACTTTAACTATCCAGAAGACGGGAGATGGTATAAAAGACTTTACTGGATTAAATTAATCACCATCTACTGTTCTTCCCTTGCTCACATACCCAGTTCTCATCACAGAGGACAAGCAGGTTCATTCTGCCCTTTCAGAAACCAAATTAAACAATAAATGACTCCAAGGGAGGGCGTAATTGTATTTTCAACTCCACAGAGTTGAAAATTCAAAGGTCCTCAAATCTAAGGGAAAAATAACACAATAAACAAACAAACAAAAACCCCCTTAGTTTCCTAATAGATACCCAAACAGAACATTCCCTAGTCTTAGGCAAAGTTCTAATGACACCTCAACCAAAAGGCTTAAGAGTGTCAGATTATTTTGGTGTTTTAAAAATACTTAATTCCTAACATCACCATGATTAAAATAACATGATTTTCCAGCATTTGTCTCCTGATATCAATAAATAAAATCACCATCAGATAATATAAAACCTTATCCTTTTTTCTAAAAACTGGATTTATTTTTGGTCACATTTTTAATGAAAAGCATTATAAACTATGAACTTCACTAATTTTTACATAAATAAACAAGAACAAAGATGGATGGGCATAGCCTAACTGAAGCATGCAGGCTATGTGACTCCTGCTAACAACAGAAATTATGAGACTCCATAGAACATAAGAGCATCCATGAAATTGCTTTCTGGAGAGAGAAACAATGTAGGCTTTTTTCAGTTTGGGGTTTTTTTCTATTCTATTTTATTTAAGAACATTAAAAAAGAAGAAAGCAAAGGAAAAATAAAAAAAACAAAACAAAAAACATTTATGTCAGTCAGGCTTAAATTTACATCCTCACTATGATCCAGTTACTGTTTACCCAATGTCAGCTTCAGGAAAACCTGCTTGCCCTTGCTTCCACCAAAGATCTCTCATACCTGTATTGAGATATAGGGTTGGATCCAAAGGAAACGTGAGCTTGTACCCTTGTGAACAGAGGGACCACACCTCAGCATGTGTCAGCACTGGGCAATGTGCGCACCCACGCTGCAGTCATCCTTGGCTTCGCCACACTCCCATGACCCAGTTGCACTCTGTTCTAGCAGCACACCTGGCAGCAGAGCCAGGAACACGTGTGCACAGAGCAGACTGGCATACATAGGCATCACAAACACACCCAGAAGAGTCTGCTGGTTGACTGATAGGACAAGCAGAGCCACCTTCATACCACAGATTCCTAAAGAAATGTGCTCCTCTTGCAAAGATGAGTACCTAACAGAAAGGGAACATGTAGCACGTTTGTGCTCTCTCAAACACCTGGCAAAAAGAAGGTACTATTGAGCAATGTGAGCACAAAAAAGTTTGCTTTGAGGGATGTACTGTAAACATGCAGCAAGGGTTTTTTTGGTACTTAACATGAAAATCTAAGGCACAGCTTATTCCAAAATCAAGCCTGCAACTCAGCATGCTGAAATCCCTTGCACGTGCTCACTTGTGGGAAGATCATTGTTTACAGTTTTTTTCTTCCCAAGCTAGAAGCATTGTTTTGATGGCAGTTAATAGCCATAGGGACACAGCGTTCTTCCTCGTGAAACAGCACTTCCTGCAGGAGTACTCAGCACACCCCCCTCTCCCAAAAACTTTCCACAGTGTTCATGCTCTGCCTCACCAATATCTGGAAATGAGGCCAAGTCCAGCAACAGCATCTGGAAGCCACTGCCAGACTGACCCTCTAGCTAATCTTTGACTGATAATAACCCTGCATTTAGGCAGCTCCTTTCCCCTCCACTGTCCACATCTCATACAGTTACCCCTCTGCAGGTCGCCCACAGCCCCAGAGAGACCTAAAGCACATGACTTGCCCTACAACACTCCCCACCCCCCCAGCTTGACCACCCAAAGCGCTGGCTCCTCCAGCAAAGCCCCACCCACCACAGACCTCACAGATGGGCTATGGCAGAAGCTGCCCTTACCCTCTCCTTCCTGCTCGAAGAGTGGAGCATTTCCCAGCACAGGATAGCAGGGGCTGACACCTGGAATCGGCTTCATCACCCTCCACATCCTCCAGTAATCCATCAGGGAAGGCAGGCATCGCATGGCCACAACTGTCAACAACAGAGCGACAACCCCAGCCCCCAAATTCAGCAGCTGGGGTGCCCCCACAGATCCCTGTAGAAGCTCCATCGCTGCCTCCCAGCCTCCTGCCCCGAGCCTTGATCTCTACTGGGGAAGCGGAGCTGCTTGTACCAGCTCTGCCTTTTCCCACTGCAGCAGCAGCAGCAAGAGGAGGGTGCTGGGACCAGAGCCACAGGAGCAGGAGGCGGAGCTGTCACACGGCCCCAGAAGCAGCTTCCTACCAGGAAAATAAACAAAGATATAAAAAAACCAGACACATGGAGAGGCTGCCTGGAAACACTCTGTGGCGGCAGAGCAGTTGTGGGCAATGTTGCCATGTCCTTGCCCTCACTTGGCTCCTCTGGCTCAAGAGATCTGTGAGGAATTTCTCCACAGGCCTGTGCGATACCTCAGAGGAAAAGACACAAACAGCTGTCAGGAGAAAAAACACTTTTTTGCTCATTTGGGGAGAAAGGATTTTCATACCACCACCATTCTCCAGATCTGTTCAGGTGCTCAGGGAACACCGTTTGCAACAAAAAAAACTGCTCCAACACAATGCATGGAAGAGTTCCAGTTCTTCAGATGACAAGCACCTTTCTTAAGTTGGGCTGATGGGTCTAAGAGGTTACACAACCCAGAGCCCACAGATACCTACGATCATGAGCAGCACTGCAAGGAACGCTGATGCTTCTCTACTCAAATGCCCTTTTCTGATCTCACTGTCAAGCTCTCAGCCCCAGGCTAATGGGTGCCAGTAACACAACTGGCAGCACCAACACCTATGTCACAACTTGCAAAGTACTTGGGTAGAAGTGGGGCCATACCCACCATAAACCCTGCTGCCCCTTCCTGTCTCAAGGAGCCAGGGTTTCTTCCTGCTGCTGCAGGGCTGCTGAGCACCTCAAAGCGTCCAATGTTTAGAAGCCTTGTGGTCAAACTGAAGTTCAGTGAAAAGATAGCATGGCTCACCTCCAGTTTGGAAAACTTCACCCCTTGAATACATCACAAAAGCTTCTTACATTGGTCATTTTTTGGTCATTACATGGTCATTTTTCTCCTCTCTGGTTTGTACCAAAATTGACTGCATCAGCATTTTCAGTAAACAAACAAACAGCATAAACAAAGCAACACAGATAAAGTTCAGGATAACTGAAGCTAAGGAAGGGCTGATGACCCTTGGCAGCAGAGGGGAGTAAATTTTGGCACTTTGCTCCTGCAGTCTCCTAGCATAGGGAGACTACTTTATCGTAGACGCTGACTTGCATTTTTCTGCATGATAAACAGCTGGAAATGAACTTTGCTACACTTGTCAGTATTTGAAATGTTTTATAACAAGAACTAGCAGATACGTATTCTGTCTTTTAACCATATAAGGCAAGCTACATTGCCATCAGTCCTCTCTTAAGTTCAGGTGACATCCCAGGAAGGAAGCAAGCAAGCACAAAGGATCAAGAAACTCCACTTCTGTCTTTGTAACAGGGAGATGAGCTGGATAATTATGCTCTCTTCTTCTCAAAACCACTGCAGTTTGTTTCCTTTGTGAAGCTGATAATTAGATGAAACAGCAAATTGTGATTTTAAGTCAAAATCTGTGTTTCTGGTTGCTGATAATTCCTTATGCAGGAAAAACTGTGAAAAACTAGAAAAGAGTGAAACAGCAGGGACAAGGTGAAAAGCCACTGGAAAAGAAATAGGGAACATAGCATTGCAAAATCCTGCCAGCAGCTGGCAATGATGCTGCTGCTCCTAACAAAAGGCAGCAGCAGCTATGCTAGATTGAGATGTAAAAGATATATCCAAGAAAGAAGAAATGAGAGGTCTGGCACACCTGAGGCCTAATGAAGTCACTAAGACTTAGGAATTTTGGAGGATGTTCTGTAGGAGAAGAGTTTTCTACCAGATTGTGACTAGCATTCCTTTTTCACCTGGAGAGCTGTTACTTCACTGGTTAGCAAATATTTTTGCTTTTGTAAATGTGTGTAACAATGCAAATCTGCTTTTACTCAGCCTGTCACCTAAGTGGAAGCTTATCTGCCTATACTGGCAGAAGACACACATCTTGTTAGGAAGCTATGTCAGCCCAGAAACACAGGCTTCTGCTGGTCCCTACAATGCAGATCTGAATCCTCTGGTAAGGAAACTGACAAAATAATCCTTACCAGCAAGAAAAAAAAACCAACAAAACAAAACCAAAAAAGCAAAGCAAGGCTAAAATGGGACTGATATCGACAGAAGGACAAAAGAGAAGTACAGAACAAATTCTGGAAACCTGTGGTGTGCTCTTTAGATTAATCCTTTGCTCCAGGCAAGACGTCTGATGTCTTGCAAAACACACAGTCCACAGTAAGCAAGACTAACCAGTTGCTAACTTAGCAATCACCACAGATCACTTCTAATTAGGAAGCATTTTTCTTAAGACCTTCCTTCTTTCTCAATACACATGATCACAATATGATTAAACTTTATGTAGAGTTACTCAGACTGAAAAAAAAAGGTCACTTTGTAATCCCCAACAGCCATCACCTGCACAAAACATGGCTCCATCTGAAAAGTCATCATCAGTGTGGACAGAATGGTTCAGGTTGGAAAGGACCTTAAAGATCATCTAGTTCCAACCCCCCTGCATAGGCAGGGACACCTCCCACTAGATCAGGTTGCTCAAAGCCCCATCAAACCTGGCCTTCAACACTTCCAGGGAGGGGGCAAGTCAGTGTAGCCAAAGGAGAAAAATATTAAGCTACAAAAGTAATTTTAAAATGCTTTCATTTACTCAGAAGAATGCAATGTTTGATGACCACTTACACAAACCTGAAATCAGATAAACAATATACATAAAATATACATTACAAATGCTTTGCCTTAGATTATCAATCCTTCAGTAGTCAGAAGAAGTGAGAACTAGTTTTAGCTCCCAAGTAGAAGAAATTTATTCCATTCTTAACTGCAAAATTTGAGTACATACTTAAAGTTTTTCTACTTCCCTCTTTCCCCTTCAAGAGCTCTTCAAACTAACTGCTGGCTCTCTGATGGAAAGGGGAATTTCTGACCCCAAATGCACACAAAGCACTGTTCGCCAGGGACTCAATCAGGGCTGTGATGTCTGGGCAGAATGTAATCCAAATCTTCTCTTTGATTTTCCCATTTGGGTCTGCACAAAAAGCTATTAAATAATGCTTTCATCAGTTACGTACAGATTTTCAAATTAAAACTGAAGGCTTGGATACTAAAAAATATTACTAATTCATACAGTAATATGCAATATTTTATAAGAAATCTCAAGAAGTTGGAATGGTCTTACTGACTCGTCAGCATGCAGATTCAATTGCTCAGGATCTACAAACGTTTATCCTGACAGGGAAAAATCATTTATTCCTGTATATAAAGTTTATCCTAGCAGCTCCCACAATAACTTATGAGCAGAACAAGGGAAGTAAAAGCAATTAATTAATTCCATCTCAAAAGAATTAAAGGAAGAAAAAGGGACAGACATTATTTAACACAGTAACTGCAATAAGCAGACAGTCTGAAAAATGGGAGAAATGTTAAAACAGGAGTTAAAGAGGAGATACTGCAAACTCCTGTTTAAAAATACAGATTTTATATATGACTGATATTTGGATAGACTAGACGATCCTTAACACTGAGGAAAAACAAAAAAGTGGGAACATGACTTCACAGTCTAAACATAACTTATTGCTTTTATAGGTAGAAAAAAATAATAGAATAAAAAAAATGCCTAAGCAAAAACAGAAAAAAAAGGAGAAATGTCTGAGAAGAAAGTGCAGCAACAGAAGCAGCATCTTGACTGCAGAGCAGATGCCCAACACTTTTATCTCAACCATTTATCTAATTCTGCTCTAAGTTTTAATCTAACCCCCGGTCAGACAACTTTAAAAGAAGGCAAGGTAGGCATCCTGAGGACTGCAAGACTCAGCAGAAACCAGCACACTACACATGTTATTTGTCACAGAAGCTACTAGCTGGCAAATTTAGCTCTTCAGTCTTCATTTAGTGCAGGGGGGTTCTGTTTCTTCATCAGATGGGTTAAGAAGCAATCTGATATCTCCTCCTTGAGGCTGGAGGATTTCTCTGAAAGGATCTGTAGTAATGCTGTGAGCCTAGAAAAGATAAAACATTGATTGTTTAACTGTGGCAGAATCAGAAAGACGGGGGTGGAATCCTTTTCCTTTCACATCATAACAACGAAAAGAAGCTTTGCAGGGTTCTTAACGGTCAGTCAGTGCTATCTCAGACCAAGTGAAAAAGAAACTTCAAAACCAAACTCAAAAGGTCCTTCCAAGCACTCCTGCTCTTTTATAGAATCATAGAATCCTAGAATCATCCTGGTTGGAAGGGACCTTGAAGATCAAGTACAACCATAACCTAAATCCTCCTACCGTAGCCTAATTTACCCGTTCAATGTTAAATTGTGTCACTAAGGGCTATATCTAGGTTTCTTTTAAATACTTCCAGGGATGGTGACTCCACCACGTCCCTAGGCAGCCTGTTCCACTGTCGAACAACTCTTTTGGTAAAGAAATTCTTTCTAATACTCAGTCTAAACCTCCCCTGGCACAGCTTCAGGACATTATGCTGACACGGCTCTCCCTGACTGTTTTGCTTCTCAACTGCACCATGGGTTAAGAGGCTTAGTTGGCCCTTCCAAGTAATTCTTTCTTTGCCTACCTATTAATAATCCTTGACCTGTTCCTCTGTTTATAAAATTCATGAGAGGCAGTGATCTCTTCTGAGATGTGTCTGTCTGTAAAAAGGAAAAACATACTATTAGATAGTATGATACACTTAACTACTGAAATGGTCTCATACAGTTTTTATGATGCAGTCCTACCAAGCTGCAAAGCTCCAAGCAATATGAAAACTGCACACTTCTAGCGCACAGACACCCTCAAAAGAGCCGTTTCATGCATTAGATGTGAAAAAAAATCACTTCCTCATACACTAGTCCTGCTTTTCAAGGTTCCACACCCTCTCAAAAGCTTTTTAACATTATGATCTCTACAGATAGTAGAGATCCCTGTACAACAGAAATCAGGAGACACAGTAAACGAGACCAAAAGTGGACTTGAGTGGAACCTTCTTCACTTTTCTGTGTCTCTACTTACACTGTAACGTATCCTGAATGTATGAGTTGTGTTGGGTCTTGAAAACTGATCATTAAAGACAATTCTTTCTCTGAGTGGCTGTTGCTCTGTACCACCAGACACTGCACTTGACACTCTGCTGTGGACATATCGCCCTCGACGCTGAGAGAATTAAGAGCATTGAAAGAATGCAGCCATTTAATTGGTTATAATAATATTTCTTCTATTGCCATGCAATAAAACCCCAGAAAAACAAACCCACAACAAAAAAGCAAGGTAAGAAAAATATGCTTTCACTAACGAAAAGCACCAATTCAAGGTAATTTAAGGGTACTTATGTTTTTAAAACAGATCTGATATTGTACCCTAATATTAGTGTAAAATTCCCAAAGGCTTATATTAATAAAAATAATGTGTCTCAATTCAAAATATTATTCAGCACAGGATCAAAACGCTGATTTGCTTTCATTTGGTAACATTACTTCCCAATCCTCCAAAAATAGTATCAGTAAGACTTATCTTTTTTGTCAGCCAGTATTCTTTTCTACTTCAGTCAGCATAATTTTCTACTTCTAATAATCCAGCATTAGTGAATAAAACAAGAAAAATAGTTATTTAAACCCAGGTGCATGTAAGTGCAAGGTTAGTATCTGGGTGGCTGGGTGTTGTTTTTTTTCCTAAATAGATTTTTGTTTTCAGAGGAAAGTCTTTCCATCACGATGACCTGAAGTTTTAAACTGGCTTCTGTTGCATTCCAATGGTATCCCAATGTAACACACATTAGCATGTTAAGACCATGTATTAAACACAAACACAAACTGTAAGACTGCTCATTTAAACCAGTGACACATTTACTTCCAAACAGCTTGAAGTTTTTCACCAGTACAAAAATGAACACACTTACAGAGCTCTGCTGCAACTGAGGCACTGAAAGATATTGTTCAACAGCCTCTGAGTTTATTGGTGGTAGCTTATTCTGGGTTGTAGATGCACAAGCAGAAGACAAACGATCTGAGTTGGCACGTCTACAGAATTTTAAAAGTTCCTGTTTTAGGAAAATTCATACCAGACTTCTTCACTGAAGTAATATGAAATTATTAAGCAGTACATTTCTTTACAGAACTCAGCTACAGAAAGTAACAGAACGCTATGCAGCGAAATAAATAAATAAATAAATAAATAAATAGACCTAATGCCTCTGCAGGAAAAATACCATTCTGCTTGCTTTCTTTTTCTCTCTGAATTCTAGAATCAGCAATAAATTTCAGGTTAGCGCTCATCAAGTATTTTGTAAAAGCCTTCCCTGGTGACATTTCAGTAAAATTTTGAGGAAAGCAAAGAATAAAATTTTTAAACTCACAATTTAGTCCCCCTAAGGATTTCATCATTGTACACATTAGGAGGTTTTGAGAAGAGTTGGTCAGAAGTGAGAGAAGGTAACCTACGATGGCTTGGTAGCTTCCTAGAAGATGTCAGCAGTACCCGAGATGTTGAGAGAACACTGTTATCAGAAATTCTCCCCAACCTAGTATGCAGCACTGAACTTGGAGCACTGGAGCCAATGCAATGCTGTTTGTCTTCTTGCTCATGCCTAAGAAAAAAGGAAAGAGAAAGAGATATGGAATGAGGATGAAGATGTCTTAACAGAGTATCTTTGCAACCTCTACAAATCGTCTCATTGGTTATACACACAAACGAGATGACTGCCTTCTTAATTGCAATACAGCTTTTTATACTAAATTACAAAATAATTATGCTGCATTTTGAAAATATCAATACCAACACCTACTGTATTTTTTCTGCTGTGGCAACAGGCCTCTTCTGAAGTGGCTTTGCTTGAATTGTCATCACACCATTCAAATCACTACAGAAGTTGCTGGAGAAACGGTGAACCTAGTAAAAGCAACAAATGTGTGTTAACCTTAAGGTGTTTCTGAAGGAATACCTCAAAAAGCCCACAGTTCATACATCTTTCACTTGTTCCTTAGAAAGTTTCTGTTGAAAGAGTTCAGTAGAATTCTCAGTGGTAGATGGAGCAAATTGTTGTTTTGCTTATATTTTAAACATACAAACAAAACGTGGGTAAACCAGTTATTAGAACTCTATTTGCAAGATAAGCTTCAGTTGAAGCTGGGGCTCAATTGTCCAAAATTTCAATCTTTGTTCAGCACAGCTCAGTCCAGAGGCACACAGCCAGGGCACTCCTTATCTAAGCACTTTACTTTTGGCTGCCATGACCACTACAGAACCAACCATGTCAATGGGGAGCACTGAGACTGCTGTGCAGTCTTTTCCGCATTTCTTATCTTGTTACCTGACTAGGATGGAAAAAGAGCAGATGGCAGAGCATGAAGTTGCTTGAATTGAGTAAGAAAGATTTAAAAAAAATGCAAAATCAACAACACACACACAAAAAAAAAAAACAACACCAAGCCAAAGCAAAAACCAAAACCCAAGCAAAAACCAAAACCCAAGCAAAAACCAAAACCCAAGCAAAAACCAAAACCCAAGCAAATTGGAAGGTAGTGACCAGAAAAGAAAAAATGTGCAGAAAAACCAGAGAACAGAGGGAGTAGGCAGCAAGCAGTACAGAAAAGGGCATTTTATCAATTCAACATGAGCTTCCGCAAAGACAGGTAAGGGCTAGTGCCAGCATGTTGGTGGATATAGCAGAGTCCCTTTTTATAAAAGACAAAGGAAATCAAAAGGAATGAGAGAGTTTGAAACTCACAGGATTGTGAGTAAAGCCCTTCGGGTTGTAACTTGACATCCCTGCAGTCCAGGGAAGAGACCCATCTGTTTTCTTAACTCTATCAGGAAGAAACAACTGGACCATAACAAAAGGAGAGAATACAGTCTAAAAAGTGTTTTTCTATAAACCAACTTAAATAATATCTTAGTGGTAAGCAGTGCCTTTGAGAAGCATCAAAGAACAAGTGATAGTAAACAAGAAATGCACATTTAATGAATCTTCATTTTAAATGAGATGGAATATTTTAAGTATACCTAATTGGTTTAAAAAGCAAAGTTAGAGTTAAATAAAATAAAAATAGCCTTTTTCTAGTTTCAACCAGGACTCCCTCCAAAGTTAGCAGAAAAAAACCCACCATTTGATAGGAAGCTATTTTTACCTGTGAGGAAACAAAAGATACACTTTGTGTTTCAGAACCTCTGGAAAGAGAAACAGTCCCAGCATCTGCAGTAATATGAACAACTGGCAAATGTGGTGGTTTTGTTGTAACAGCTTTCAGCTTTTCCACCTGTCTGCCACCGTCTGCACAACAAGAAAAAAAATAAATGTAAGAGGAAATAAGAGGGTTTTTTTTACACTTAACCAGCCACCATTTGTTGAGATTCTATGAATATTACACTTCACAATAAATAAAGATTTTCATATAGTTTTAGGCTTCCTGTAAAATCTACCATAAATTATGTTCTTCTGAAAGCATTCACATTTGTTTATACTTTCTCTGACACTGACAAACACACTGGTCTACACAGTAGAACTGTAGGGGCATGTTTCTTTAGGAAAATACTGTTGTAATGTTATTTAAAAATAAAATTTTTAAACATTATTGACTCTTACAAAATTTTTTCTAATTCTTTTTTTTAAAAAAAAAAGCAGAAACAACGTATGTATCCAGAAAAAAAAAGTCTCTTGATCCTACCTTTGTCTGATAGCAGCTACACACCGCTTCATTTTGCATATATACCACCACCTTATTTCTATTACAAACTCAAACTATTTTATATTCCTAGTTGAAATATTTTGTTTGGATATCTGTGTATCATAACTTTATGCCCTTCATAAAAGTGCACAACTATCATAAAATTGCTAAGCTATCCTCCCTAAACTATAATATTGAGCTGAACAATTCACCTGTGATGTCAAAATGCTTTTATATGTCAGCTGCACCTGAAATGTAAAGTTCTGATTCTGCAAGTATTCTGAAAAACTTTGTAATTTTTTACTTTGTTGTGGACTTACATTTGAAGTTGTGTGTACCCTACATTTGAGGTAATTTCCAAAACATTTGAGGTAATTTCCAAAACACACCATCAGTCATTATTCTGTTATTGTCCTTTTAGAACACACTGAAAGAACTGAAATCTCCCCTCAGCCTTTACAGATGACACATGCACACCAAACGGAATTCCACTTTTAGTTCACTTTCCTAGCTTTTGCTTCTCACTATTGTCCCTTAGAATATAAAAATACAAAATAAAGTAAAATTACATGCACTACCATTTATTCATCCTATAACGAACTCCCGCACTGCCAGTAAGGCTATCTCACTTTAACAATCTAACCAATAAAGCTCACACAATGAGGGCTTTGATTCCTAGGTTCCAGACTCAGTCCATGTTGTCAGTGACCTTCTGCTAACAGCATTAATTTGCATCCTGAGCCAGTGATTAAGATTTTTTTTAACACACTCTTCTCCAATGAAGCTCTTTCAGTCAGTATTCTTCCTTTTTTCACACCTCTCATATAAAACTCCCTGAAAATTAATAGCAATGTTTGCATTTTAGGTGTGTGTGAGTGCGCACACAGAGCAAGGCATTACTTCTCTTACAGAGCTTTTCTACCAACATGGTTATCTTAAGATAACCAGATTTCCCAAGCTTTGCTTAAAGGGGAAAAAGATATTAAAAAAAATTAATTACTCTTCTGAGTTGGAGTAAATAAAAATGGCATAATAAAATATTGAATACCTATGATACTAGTTTCCCAATTTTTTTTAATCAGTTCTTCCAATATTCCAATGATATTGCTCCAGATACAATCAAACACTTCAGAAGCCACAGCATCTTTGATACAAGCATTGGGAGAAACAGGGGGAAAGCCACGCTTACTCCTCTTCTCAGCCGGATGTATTTTTTTTTCTTGCCAACTCTCATCATCACTAACAAAGGAAGCAAATTCAAATTAATTCCCATGGGTTTTGACTTCTTTTTTCCCTCCTTCTAATACACCAAATGAGTGGAAACATACATATGGAAGAAAAGCCAATCATCAGATGTAGATTACAAAAAAATTCAACTTCAAATGTAGAGAGTACATATGGGAACAGAACCTATGGAATACATACAATGATTTATCTTTTCTTTTGCTGGCAGGTGAAAAATTAAAAACTCCAGCCAGGGCATTACAGCAAAGATTTGTAGCTCCAGAAGGAACAGCTGGGGTACTTAGTAATTTGAGAGTAAATCCTATGTTTTTTTACCAAAACAAAAGGGAAGTATTGTCTGTTGCATTTGGCAGGAGGATTATAATGTAGTTGCTGGAACATTCAACTGGCTCCCAGGAAACCTACGCTACACAGTCAAGACAACAACTGCATGACTCCTGTCATGCAGTTTGTATCCTGCACTTCTCCTCACAAAGTTGTTATACATTGCACAGAAAGTATTTAAGATGCATTAGAGCAGATAATGATAGCATACACAGTGTAATGACCCTAAAAACCAGTGGTCAAGGCATTCACTTGGGGAGAAGGGATTCCCTTCATTCTACACCCTGCCTCAACATTTCATTGATTATTTGATTATTGATTGTACTGGGGTTGGACTCCATCTTTGCAGGTCCCTTCAAACCCCTAATACTCTGTGATTCTTTGAATCTCCATGCTCAAGACACCTCAAAACAACTAGTGGTTAAGTTATATTCCTCTGACATGGGAGAAGTGAGTTTTGAACCACTAGAAAGACAACATACCTAATCTATCACATGCCCAATGAGTGCTCTGACAACTGTGCTACCAAACACAGGGAAAGAAATAGCTGTATTTTACACAAGGGAAACACAGTTTATGAACCCTGACTGGGTTCACTGATAATCTTTCATTATATTCTTCAAAAATACATGTATCTGCTATTTACAGCTCCTTGTTGTCAAAGGCAAAATATTCTTCTATTTTTCCATCCACATCGTAGATTTCTTCTTCCAGGAATAAATACATATATGAGTCAGAAGTAGAAATCTTAGTGGAACTTGAATCTAGTGCTTTATGTATTGGAGATGCTGTTGGGATCAGTTTAGAGCCTGAAATGCAGAGCCTGAAAAAGATCAACAAATGACAATTAAATATCCAAAGAAAGAAGAAAGTGCTTATTTATTTATAGTGAAATGTTTCAGTAATACAAATGGAATATTTTACATATTTCTGAAGAGGGAAGACCAAGAAGAAAACTTAAAAAAAAAACGTACTCTTTTATATTACTAGTACATTCACGGTGGCCAGGTAGACACTTAGTATCCACACAGGAGGCACTTCTGCTCTGAAAATGCTGAACGCCTTCGTCCTTTGGCAATAGGAGCTGCCTTCCCAGAACCCTGAATAAAAAGGAGAGAGTGAATGATATCTTAGATGGAAACCCATATGCAAATATCAACAATAAAAATACCTGCAAACAGTAGGCAACATGAAAGCAAGCCTTACATTTGCTCTGAAAAAAACAATTTATGGAGGGGCCAGGACCTTGTGTGATACATTAACATTGCCTAGTATTTAAGTAATTAAAGTTAAACTGATGTACGCAAGATGAGATTCTAGCTTAGAACTCTGAAGAGCAAATAGTAAATCTTGTTAGATTGTTCTAAAGACAGGTAAAGTAAACACTCTTCCTTTCTTATCAACCCCCCAAGAAATATTTAACAATGGATGCAGAAGACAAACAACATCTGGTATGACTTTACTTACTCAACTCCTGTATATAATGATTTGAGCAGAAGTCCTAATCCAAAATGTTTACATGGGTAGTGAAGGATAGAATTAAGCTCCGAAAATGCACAAAATCCAACATGCATAATGCAGAGGTAGAAAGAAAAGGTAAAAGCAACTCTATTTAAACATACACAAAACTACTCTAAAATAATTTCTCAACATAGTATAGGTAAATAGTAATCACTGCTTACTGAACTGGTTTTCACTAGAATTCACAAGGGATCTTGAATGAAATTGCCAATAGTGAAAGCAGCAACGTTCAGACTCACCTGAACACATTTTCCTGATACTACTTCCTATAGAACAACAGTTTATGCCACGTGAAGCTCTAAGCAATAGCCTTTATTTTTTGTTTTGTAAGCTAAGAACAAAAAGCTTTCCATTAAATAGATCTGATCTTTCTCTTATTGGTGACAGTTCTCATGTATGTTTATTCCTCCATACTTGTCACGGTTTGACTCAGGTCTGACAACAATGCTCTCAATCCCCCCTCCCCCCAACCCAGGTAGGGAAGGAGAGAGAGAAAAAGAGAGAGACTTAGCTGGATTGAAAACTAAACTACACAGCTTTAATTAAAACACTAATGAATGATACAAGAAAATATATACAATTATATACAGATATATTCAGGTATGGGCAAAAAACCTCTCGCCTCCCCCCACCCCAGCAACTCCCACAGCACTTCCCTGAACTGGGAAGAGTCCCGAGGAATCCCGGAGCTGCTGCTGGAAAAGAGCAGAGAGTTATGGGGGTCACGAGAGATCAAGCCTGAGGATCGACGGTGATGGATGAACAGAGTCCTCCCTGGATGCCGGCCATGGACGGAAGAGAAGGGAGAAAAAGAAGGAAGGAAGTTGTCTTCTGTGATCTCTGACCTTCCTCTGAGCTTACGTAGATATATGGAATGGAATATCTTTGGCCAATTTTGCTGTCTGTCTAACTCAGCCTCCTACGGGGGGGTCACAGATCTCCCCATAGTGTCTGAGCCGGCAGAGTGCAGGTGCGGCCTTGAAGCCTCAGTAGTTAGAAAAACATTCCACTGTCTTATCAGCCTAGCAGAACACACTGTTGCTAGCTACAAGAAAGCTTACTGAAGGAAAAAAAAAATCAGCAAAAAGAAAAATTGGCTTCATCCTGGCTCAAACCAGGACAATACTGAGCTAAGTATTCATGTATCGACATAGCTGTTTTACAAATAAAAATTTTAAAAATATATTTTAAAAAAGGACAGTCAGGGAGCAATTTGAAGCACAACTCTCAGATGACATCCCAGAGTCAACATAAACTGAGTTTTAAGTTTTAAGCTTTAAGCTTAATAATGTAAATAACTTATCTTTTTCTTTATAAACCACAGGATGTACCATATCCATCTGTGCCAAATGACAGATAACTTGCAAATTTCTTCAGTTTACTTTCAACCTCTTGGACTTGTTTAGTACTGCAGGCTTTAGATTTTAATCAGAAAATCTAAATCTGCAGTTAAATCAGGAATCACTCACTCAGAAAAGAAATTCCACCTAGTGAAAATACAGTAAAATGCCCTAATATTTTTAATTAATTACACAGCACAAAAAACCCCATCTCCCATCTTATGCATGTTCTATTAACTTCTACAATATTTTTAAAAGGCAATGCATAGTTTCATACTGCTACAATATCTTTGTCTGTAATCATTGCATTAAGCAACATAAAGAGCATTAGCTGCTAGCACACCACCACTCATACTTACTGCATCACTATGGCACAGCTCAGTCCCAGAGATACAGATTTCAACGCAAAGGCGTTCCTGATGCCATACATCCAGAGCAATTCACATGAGGATACTCCAGAAATTTAAATTAGAGGGATAACTGGTTAAAACTAGTACCAGTAAGAAATGTCCTTACCTTAGATGAGGAAATTGTTCAACCCAGTCTGCACATTCTGCCTGCAGGCTCTGAGTTTGGGAGGTCACTTTTCCTTCAAACAGCATTTCATCAATCTCCCAAAATAACTGATGCACTCTCTGTGTGTTGGCTTTATCAAATTCCTACATATTATAAAATTAATAGCTGTTAGCATACCTATTTCTATTGAAAAAAACCCACAACATTTAAAGAACAGGACAACTTGAACCAATTTGGTTGAGCATCTCAGAATGGATCTTCAGACTACCTACTCTGGAGACAGTTTATACACTGCAGTGGGAAAAAACACAAACAGGTAACTGACCCGAGCAAGGTGATTTAGCAAAAATGAGTAAGCTGTCTAGGATCAGACAACAGAAAACACCAGTTACAAGGTGCCTGGACTCCTGGTTCCCTCCCTGCTCCAGAAAGATGGAAGCGTGCGCATCACATCTCTGCGACCCACATCACCAAAGCACTCTGCTCTTTTGAGCAGTACTTTTCCTTTCCAAGTAAAAACAAGCTAAGAGGGTCAAGAGGGGGCACCTTCCTTCTGCATGATATGGAGGTGGTTAGGAAACAACCCTCAGTGTGAGAAAAGGCCTTTCACACCTCCTCACTGAAGCTACAACTTAGTACAAGCAGAGTGTAGAGGCACATGAAGGCAGCAGGGAAGAGCCTGACTTTATCCAGTGATGCAGAAACAAGCACACGGCTGAGGGTTCCTCGACTGAGACACTGTTCATAATTAAATCAGGCCACTTGTATCAGACACTTGGAAACAAAGGAAAAAGTCATACTACTCAGGGTCCCAATTACATCTGTTCATTTGTTCATGAGTGCCTCAACCACTTCAGCACCCAGAAGGGATCACACTGAAAAGGAATAGGAAAATAACTCTCACACAGGTTACCATATGATCCAGGGTTAGGCTTTCTCCTGGAGGGATGGAAGTGACCAAAGGGCTCAGTACCCTAAAGATTAGGATATTGTGCAAAAGGTATGGCAGAACTACCACTAGCAGCCATGGATGGCTTTTTAAAATCAAAGTGACAGTGACCACAATGCTTTTAGATTTATTCAATACCGTCAGCCTGTGCCACGTGTGCTTGAAAGATCAGCCTCCATAATGGGCTTAACCTCTTTCTGCATCATCTACAAAACAGAACTGAGCCTAGGCAAGAGCTAAATATCTACTCAGACTGGGATATTTGCATGCATGTTCATTAATGTACTTTATGACTCAAAACACTGAGAATAGTTCAACTGAGGCACTGTCTGCCTTATGCAGTATTTGAACACTTATTTCATCACTCTTTTGGACTCAGAAAACTAAACCTACCTTCTTGGGTAAAACTGGTTTGTTCTTCCCAAATTTAATAATTTCAGATTTTTATTAAATTTCTCAGCTGCACTGATATCAACTTGCAAACAGAACTAATTTTTAAGATATTCATTTAGGCTACAATAAATGAAAAAATTAACTTCTTCAGGCCATGTACTGCACTTCCATTTTCTGAAAAAAATTAATCTGTTGTACAATATTTATCTAAAGTGCACTGCAAAAGTTTCAGTGACATACATCATCCCTCCAGGAATAAACTGAACTTCTTTCAGTAGACAAACCAGTAGTATAGCTGTTTATTCCAGACCAAGAACTATTCAACTCTGTGGGTGTTGTACGACCACTAGATGAAAGTGATGAAAGCATTTCACTGTGAAAAGAAGACAAATTAAAATGAACACAATGGGGTTTTTTTGTATAAACATTTTAAAAATAACACAGCTGACCACATAAATCAACAGTGATACATAGTCCTGTTGGATGCAAGGTTTTCATAACATCATAGAATATTAGGGATTAGAAGGAACATCTGGAGATCATAGAGTCCAACCCCCCTACCAGAGCATGACCACCTAGCGCAGATCACCCAGAAAGGCATCCAGACAGGTCTTGGAAGTCTCCAAGGAAGGAGCCTCCACAATCTCTCTGAGCAGCCTGTTCCAGTGCTCCATAACCCTTACAGTAAAGAAGTTTTTCCTTAGGTTGATGTGGAACTTCCTGTGTTCCATTTTGTGTCCATTGTTCCTTGTCCTATCACAGGGCATGACTGAAAAGAGATTGGCCCTTCCTCCTTGACACGCACCCTTCAGGTATTTGTAAACATTAATAAGATCCCCTCTGTGACCTCTCCAGACTAAACAGCCCCAGGTCTCTTAGCCTTTCCTTATAAGACAGATGTTCCAGTCCTTTAATCATCCTTCTAGCCCACCACTGGACTCCCTCAAGGTAAATCCCTGTCCCTCTTGAACTGAGGAGCCCAGAATTGAACACAATACTCCAGATGTGGTCTCACTAGGGTAGAGTAGAGGGGGAGAAGAACCTCCCTCAGCCTGCTGGACACACTCTTCTCAATGCACCACAAGATACCATTGGCCTTCTTGGCCACAGAGGCATGTTGCTGTTCCATGGGTAACCTGTTGTCCACCAGCACTCTAAGGTCCTTTCCCACAGAGCTACTTTGTAGCAGGTCAACTAATCTGTATATGCATTGTGTTTTCAGGACATGCTGTTAAGAGTCAACGTGAAGAGTTCCAAATGTATATTTTAAGTAGAGTGCAGTGAGTACATACTCCATTTTGTACCACTTACTAGCTTAAAGGCAATTCTTTACACAGCATTATGCTTTTATATATATATGTGTGTGTGTGTGTATCATTGCAAATCTAGAACGTATCCACACATGTATACCAAGTATTTCCAGCTCTAACAATAATTTTATTTTCACCAGTTCAGCTAACGAGCACATCAAAACCATCCAATAAACATAACATAAACCTTCTTAAATCCTATTAGAAGCTATCACAAGAAAATTGTGCAAAACCGAGCATAACATCTCTACAAATGTTTCTAACAGCACTGAGTTACCTATCTGTACACAGTGTCTTTTATGCTGTTACATCTGGTGCACCTTAAACCCTGAGCTCTGGGATTCCATCTCTCAGAAAGCTGTAGTGGGTTCCTGCCAGCTCCCACACACACACAATGCAGCTAAGGCAAAGGCAGGCCAGGGAAATCCTATCCTGTGCCAACTGGAATGAAACTTCTTTATAGTTACCTGACCTGTCACGCTGGTGAACATAATTTGTGTTTAACCATGAAGTCAGACTTCCCTTCCAGACACACTATGCTCTAAAAATATGCAAATCCATAACACTAACCAGGAGTGAAGTGCAAACCCTGTAAACAATGGGTTAGGTCAATTTATAGCCTGCATTAGTTGTCATCCGTGGGAATAACTAGAAGCATGACTAATGAAAATGAATACTAATCTTGAAATATCTATTTAAGCCAAGAGTCTGTTAATGAAGCAGTATTTCAGAAGTGACCACATACCAAGTATAATTGTCAATGGCTTCCTGCACATTTTTCTCAAAAACTGCTGGAAGAGACTCTCTGCTTTTTCCAGAAGGGCACCGATTTGTGGAACCTCTGAACAGTCCCTTCCTATAAAAAGAGAAACACATTATTCCATAATATGAAATAAGGTTAACTCACACCTCCACTGGTGTTCAATCATTAACATAGAGTCCATTTTCTCTGATGGCTCTCTGCATAAAAATAAGCTTCAGATACAGCGCCAAGCAAAGAGTGATCTTTACTTTAACTACAAACTCTCATTTTGGCTGGTTTGAATGAACCGAGATATTAGTACATCTGGAAACATGGACATACTCTCAATACAGTTAAAGGTCACAAAGCATCTCTTCATTCAGTACCAAAGACTCCTTAACACTGTCCTAAAAACCAAGCCACAAACTTTCTAATATTATGCTATTTCAGTGTAAGATATGCTAGAACTTTTCTGTTTTCCCATATACCTGATCATGTACAAATTTTAAAACATCTCTTACAAAACACACAGATGAATATTAACAGTAAGGCACAGGAATGCTTTCACTTTTATTACTAGTCTTAAAATCGTATATTTTAATGAAGATGGGACTTTAAAAAAAAACAACACAAACAACAAAAACTGTTCATAATCATACATTTCCATAATCCCACTAAGTTCTGTCATTAATATGTTAAACCCACCTCTAAAGAACATATACAGATGTGTCAAAGCATTCCTCAGAAACACTTTTACAACAACAGATTATTTAATATGTGGAAGTTCCTATTTTCATCCCATATCATTTCAGATCTTAACTGCGAAGAGATGCATGATTGTATCAAAGTACACTTGTGAATGAGTAACTGCAAAGCAACAGCTCACAGTTCAAGAATTGTATTGATTTCTTTAGCCAAGAACTGTAAACTGGCCTTGCAGCAGGTTTGCTTGATGTCTTCCTATCCTTTCTGATATTTACCTTGCCTTCATACAAAGGTGCGTACATCAAAATCTAACTCCCCACTCAAACAGACCATATCACTCATCCTACTCCTACATCTCGGCTAATAAGCCACCAAAAAAAAATAGAAGTTTAAACTTCTCATCAAGGAAAACCCTGAACTGCAAATTCTTGGAAGCTAATACAACAGCCGTGGAAAGCATCTCTATGAGTTTGCTTTAAATTTCCTCCCTCTCCCCTAGGTTATCTGCTTTTTGCCAATATCAAAACCGAGAGACCCTATGGAAAGTGGCACAGACTAGTCCCAGGAAAACCTCGCTTTGTCATAACACCAGAATTTATCTCCCAGGCAATAATGGTGAACTCACAGGCCATCTTCTACATGGAAAGCTGGTTCCTTTTGTTACGTACATACCCCTCTGCCATTTCATTTGCCATGTTACTGTCCAGGCAGCCTTTTAAGGTCCTTCTCATTTATTTTTTCATAGCCGACCCTTGTCCTTAGTATTTTTCCACAACCTAATACTGCCTTCTCACTTCACTGCTCACCCCTTGACCTGGTCAACTACCTTGAATTGCCCCAGACAGATCCCTGTGAAACACCACTGGAGAAAGAAAGCACTGTTTCCCACTGTAGTTATTTGCCCGTGCAAGAACTCTTTTCTCTTGTATTCCATCTGTCTCAATGACTTGACAGACTTTTGGAAACCTAAGCTAACAACACTGATTCGATCCCCAATACCTATAAAGGCCACCTGACTTCTCAAAGAACCCCAGGTGGGTTTGGTTGTTGGTTTTTTTGCTGTTGTTTGGGTGAGGGTTTTTTGTGGTTTTGAAGGAAACCTGAACCTCTAAACATGAAACCCCACCCCCCAAAAAAATAAAACAACAAAACAACAACAAAAAAAACCCCAATACCCAAACACACAAACAACAATAAAATTGCACAGACTCTATATGCAACAAAGCATATGCATTATCTTTAATGGCATAATATATGACGTGAAATGGAGCAACATGTTTCCCACATCATGCCACTGTATGCTGTGGGACTACTCCTCCTGACTCCTTGGGCCACATGCCATGAGAAGATAAGACATTTAATTGCGGTGAAATAAGAGGACAGGCGGAGCCCCTCCCAGCACCTCCATAGCACTGCGCTGGCGGGGGAGCGGCAGGGACCGCCTGCAGCATCAGCTCCCGGCTGCTCTCCAGCCCTACCACAAGTCCCTGCCGTCGCAGACATTAAATGCTGCCGATACAAAACAGTAACCCTGTCCGCCGACACCCGCCGGTGCCCCAGCCGCCGCGGGAGGCTCGGCTGGCCAGCCCGACCAACCTCTGCGGGCTGTCGGTCCCCGCAGCCAGCCCAGACCCGGCCCGGCCGCGCACACTCACCCCACCACGCAGAGCCCCCGGCCGCTGCAGCCGCCCCGCGCCCCGCGCATCTGGGGCGCTGCGGGGCGAGGGCTGAGGTTCGCGGCCCCCGGGCGGGCCCTCGCACCGCCTCCCAGCGCTGCAGGGCGGCGAGGAGGAGCTGAAGGCCCCGCCGTGCTCTCCCCGCCTCGCCTCCCCATCAGCGCCCGGGCGGCTCTGCGGGCGCGACCCCCGGGGCGCAGCGACGGGCGCTGCCCCGCCGCCCACGCACGGGGTCCCGCCTCTGAGGGCGGCCGGAAAACTAAGCGTCCTCAGCCTGAACGGGAGAAATGCACACCTCCCCCGCCTCTTGCCTCCGAACACGCAGCCGAAAAAGGCGCAATTTGGGGCCCTTCCGCCCACAGAGGTTTTCCCTCGCCTTTATAGATCATAAGAATAGTGACGCGGTGCTGGACAATGGAGTAAGACTTTTCCTTCTTAATCAATAAGAGTTCCCCTCTGAACTATCCCTGCACAAATCATCGATCTCCCGGAGCAGCAGCGACAGGGCAGAGTGCAGGCTGTCAGCTGCAGATTTACACTAGACCAGCCATCTCCAGCCACAGCATATAAATTCTGCTGTCTGTGTATTTCGCTGAAAGCCTCTCGCACAGGAGGAAGTACATCTGTTCATAAAGCAAGTAAGTATTCTTATGAGGAGAGGAGGAAGGCCACATTAAAAATGCTGACATTTTAGACTGAAAAAGTATGGCAGATGAAACCTCTCGCTACAGGGAAATAAACAGCAGCATTTATATTTAAAGTTTCATAACCCAAAAAAATACTACATACCGAGAAAGTTGTATGGAAAATTACCGTGCATCTTCTCCCTGATCTATAAAGAATTCTTGCCAAATAGCTTTAAAAAAAGTTCCACATTCTTCTGACCCCTGGCTGCTTTAATGTGTGTTGTCACAACTTTCCTTGTCCTTAGCAATTGTTCAAGAGTAGGTTTGTCAGAAATCTCAAGCACACACCAAAAAAAAGCAGCTTGGTTGTCAGGCTACGCTTAGCCAACAAGCAGCTGAATATCTACAATAGCAAGTTATGTCCAGGTTAAAAAAAATGCAATTTTAATTGTAAATCACTGCATATTTATGATAGAATAATTAAATGGCTAGGGTTCAAAGGGACCTTAAAGATCACCTAGTTCCAACCCCCTACATTGGCAGGGACTCCTCCCATTAGATCAGGTTGCCCAAAGCCCCATCCAACTTGCCCTTGAACATTTCCAGGGAGGGGGCATCCACAACTTCTCTGAGCAACCTGTTCCAGTGTCTCACCACCCTCATAGTGAAGAATTTCCTCCTAATCTCTAGTCTAAATCTCCCCTCTTCCAGTTTTAACCCATTACCCCCAGTGCTCTCGCTACACGCCCTTTATATACGCAGCTTTTATGAACAGAACACTGTAAAGCTTTGAGAACTACAATAGTACTTCCAAGAATATTTAGAACACAAAGCAAATTCTTTATCAGAAACTTTCTGAAGATTTTCTGTATTTTATTTCAAACTACATATCCTGAAGCCCTGTTTAGAGCTAAGGGCACTCACTGCTGTCACGCTATGCAGCCTCTAAAAGGATTTTGCTGTTTAGCTTTTGGTAATTTCCATCCTAAAGATCTACCCACAGATGTACAAAAATAATATTTAAGAGTATTTTTCCAATTTTAAAATACTTTATAATCTGCTAGAAGGAATTAGAAGGAAGACAACACACCACCTAACAATGGACCAAGACCACACACCCCTACATAAAGCAGGGAAGCTTTGTAGCAGAGACTTACACTATTAGTTCAGGACTACATGTGTTTGTGGACATCTCATGTTCACATATGCAAGCAGCAGAGGGCAAGGAAAAATTCAGATACAAAGTTATCTGAATTCACTTATTTTTTTAGCCTTTTCATTGAGGGTAAAGATTATGGATGTTGCATAACTCACCCTAGAAAATCACTATAAAGTGATCACTAGGAAGTCTGACGTACACAGACATTCTTCACGCACCAGCTGACTGCTATGCTCGGCTTCCTCCCCCTTCAACATGCCTTACAACTTACACTACAAAACATTACCAAAAAATGCATTTCTACAGAGGAAGAATTCCAGCTTTGTGTTAACCTCCAGAAGCATAAAACATTCAAGGCAGCACTGGCTGTTAGTTCAGCTGAACAGATGATACCAGAAGTAGGGCATGCTAGCACAAACATGGCAGTGGATCAGCCTTTTCCAGCTGAGAAAGTGAAGAGAAGCACATACACAGTGCAGAGAAATGAAAGCCAAAAGAAGAAATATCCCTATGATCTTCTCCGTAAATCCCCAAAGCTTGTGGGTAGCCATTTCCAGTAACAGTTTTTTAATATATAGGCACATAACATTAACTGTGTTTAAACTTATTCTACTGCCTGTAATTTTTTTCATTAAAAAATATTCACAGCGTAGAGCAAATGCACAAAAATAATCCTACATTAGGCTGAATAAACTTAAATCCAACTCCTGGGCATGCTGATTATTTCAGACTAATCTAGGTAACTACATTTCCTTACAGGAGAGAAAATAGTCTCTAAAAAAAAATTTTTTTTAAATAGTGTTAAAAAAAGGAAAATACAAGGCTGCTCATGAGTCTGAATGATGTGAAAAAAGGATCTTGACTAAAAGAGAGCAAAATAAGGATACAGAATAGGACAAGGAAAATGCCTGAGCACATGAAGCATCATATGTCTTCAGTCATATTTTAACAACTTTGGTTTGTATTTATTTTATTTTAAGGGGCTGATAAAGCCTCATGGGCAGTAAAAGAGTCTTAAAGTTAGTCTTACATCTTACATTTATATACTCATTGTAACAAACATTTGGTTTTTCCCTCCCTCTTTCCTGAAGCAACACATTAAATTTATGTAGTTGCTTAGATCAAAAAGGGTTAAATGTAAATCAGCTAAGCACAGAAGTTTCACAGTTGTATTTAAAGGTCAAACTGCTCCAGAATTGTTTACACCATTATCTCACAATGCTGTACAGAGGTAAGAGAGCTCTTTGGTCTACATTAAGAAGAGGAGGGCATCAGATGCAAGCAAAAGTAGATTAAACAAGAAGGATAACTGAGCTTGTAGAGAATAAAGGTTAAATAATAATAATAATAAAAATAAATGTTAGACCTTCACATTTTCTTTCCCATTATAAATCAGGAAAAGGATGTTCCATCACTCATTAAGGGCTTAATATAAAGGCTAACAGCAATTTAAGAGAGAAGTTCCAGGCAAGAAGAATTATGAATATTGAAATATAAATATTTTAGTTTAATTGAAAAAGGAAGAAAAAAACCCACCACAACAACAAAATAATAATAATAATAAAAAAACCCACCACAACACAAAAAAAACCCCACAAAAAAACACAGAGGCTATGAAAGAGGAGACCTGACATAAAATGCACAAGCCATTACCCTGCATGGGGTTTTAAAGAACTTGAAGGGGTAGGTGAGGTTAGAGTTCTGAAGAGGGACAGGACAGATCATGTCATCAGTAGCAGATTATTTTCATACCTAATTTGAAATATAATTTAAGATGATGAAAATCAGGAATGAATAGAATGGTGTCCTCCAAAGTCAGGAAGAATAGTTGAAATGGAAATACACAAGACTTTGAAAGCTCTCACTTTTCTTCTCTAGAAGCTCCAGAAATACAGTAGTGTAGCAGCCTTCAATGGTTGTGTGCAACTCACCTCATCCCTCCCCTCTAAAAAGAAGAGGATGCAAAATATCTTATGTTCTACAAAAGTTTACCTCATGTTTTACAGATTTTGGCCTTGGAACATAGCTTTTAGCCTTGGGAGCTCCTTCCATCACCTCTGTGTACTCACACAAACATACAAAGCTTTTTACTTTGGTCACTTCTAGCTGTAATTGTTACCTAAGTAATACAAGAACCTAAGAAATGTCATCCTGGATCAAAGTCACAGTCCCTTTAGTATTTTGTGTGACAGCAGCAATAGGGCATACTCTCTGGGGAAGCACATATATCTGGCCATCATCTATAGTGTATTTTCTCCTTCCCCAGCAGTATCCACTGTCATGGATTAACAAATGTTAAGATAGTCCAACCCTTCACAACCATTTACGACTTCTTTTTTAGCACTTTCTTCAAAATCCTTCCATACCTGCTGCTACTATTTTCCTCTAAAACCTCCTGTCGAAACAAGTTCCAAAAGGTACTGCCCACTCTATTAAAAAACAAACAAACAAAAAAAAAACAACCCCACACCAAAACATAAAATAGGGAAGTATATCCGTTCCCCTGAATTGTTCAGACTAATCTACTATCTCCATGCATGCCCTCTAATTCGAGTACTGCAACATCTCATGAGTAACAGCTTCTCACCCTGGTTGTCCATCACACTACATTCATGGTTCTGCAAGTATCACATCTGTACTAACCACATTCTGAAACTCCTCCTCTATTTCCCCCACAAAATATCCCAGTGGCCTTTCCTGAGATGTGAAACTAGAACTGCATGCAGCACACAAGACGTAGTGAGCTGTGGTGAAATGGTCGCGGAATCACAGAATTGTCAGAATTTGAAGGGACCTCTAGAGATCACCTAGTCCAACTCACCTGCTAAAGCAGGATCCCCTAGAGTACACTACTCAGGGCTGCATCCAGGCAGGTCTTGAGTATCTCCAGAGAAGAAGACTCTACAATCTCCCTGGGCAGCCTGTTCCAGTGCTCTGTGACCCTCACCATAAAGAAGTTTTTCCTCATATTTAAATGGAACTTCCTATGTTCCAATTTGTGCCCATTGCCTCTTATCCTGTCATTGGGAACTACTGAAACAAGTCTGGCTCCATCCTCCTTGCACCCACCCTGTAGATACTTAGAGACATTACTAAGGTCTCCCCTCAGCCTTCTCTTCTCCAAGCTAAAGAGTCCCAGCTCCCTCAGCTTTTCCTCATAAGGGAGGTGCTCCAATCCCCCAGTCAACTTTGTTGTCCTCCGCTGGACTCTCTCTAGTAGCTCCCCGTCTCTCTTGAACTGGGGAGCCCAGAACTGGATGCAGTATTTCAGAGATGGCCTCACCAGGGCAGAGTAGAGGAGGAGACTGACCTCTCTTGACCTACTGGCCACACTCTTCCTTATGCAACCCAGGATACCATTGGCCCTATTGGCGAGAAGGGCACATTGGCTCATGATAATTTACTATCTACCAGCACTCCCAGGTCTTTCTCCTTGGAACTGCTTTCCAGCAGGTCCACCTCTAACCTATATTGGTGCACAGGGTTCTTCCTCCCTACATTCAGCACACTGCACTTCCCCTTGTTGAACTTCATTAGGTTCTCCTCTGCCCAGCTCTCCAGCCTGTCCAGGTCACACTGGATGGTCCTTTCTGCTCTGTTCCTGATGAGGAACAAGACTGTACTGCTTTTTCTGGATTCTGTTGTATGCAGATGTAATCATCATTCACAGAGCTGTCAAAGACTGCCAAGATCTTATTACTGAGTCATTACTGCTAGTTTCGATGTCAGCATTATGTAAGATAGGTTATTATTATTCCTCTAGACACGTTATTATTGTTTACCCACTTTAAGCTCATCTCTCACCTTTTCCTACATTTTCTCAGCATAAAGAGTGAGACCAAGAATTAGATTTTGTGTAACGTTTTTGCTTTTTGGAAGGCTTGTTTGCCATTGCAACTGCAATAAATAGTTCCTGGTCACCCCTCACACCCAAGTTATATAAAAAAAGTCAACAGGAAAAGACACAGTAGCAATTGCGTAAGTCTAAATCAAGCCCTTTCTTCCTCCCTTTCCACCAAGGCATGATAATTTTATGGATAATTAATTCAGAAGTAGCTTATTTTTACTACTACTACTTCTGCTTTCACCATCCTAATTTGAAACTATAGAGTGTTATAAAAGGCATGCAACCAGAGAAATTTAGGAAAGTCAGTTAGAGAGAAAAATACTACCTACATACGTGCACGTGACTTCTCCAATAGATGGATCAAAGTCTAGCTCTAGTCAATCTCTGATAAAAATGTTATTACACATTGCTCCATTGCCAATCACATACAATATCCTTATCTCTAATAAAGCTGCTGCCATGTTGTCTAAGACAACTTACCTTCTCAGATCTCCTACCTTCTTTACATCTTCTTATGTATTTTGAAAACATGATTCACAACAAATGTAAATATACTAAATACATCATATGACATGCCTTATCCTGTAACCTGACATTATTAATTTCATTCATATTCTTACTTTCTGCTGGTTGTTCCACTGCACAGTTTGTAAAACTAAGAGATAACTATTATTTGTATAGAAAACTTTTGTATGAGTGAGACTGTAAAAAAATCAAAATATAAGCTCTCTTTAGCATAAATGTGTATATCTGAGGGAAGAAAAGATTTTGAAATCACACCTTTCTTACACTGGTTTGGGAAAATTGCCATGCATGGAAGCTTATTTCTTCTTATTCTTTGAAATGATATAATTAAGGAGGATGATGAGTGGCTGTCAACCAGGGTCACGGACCATTAAGAGACTCTACAGTCACTGCTCTTCCTGCCCTCATGGCATGGTTAAACCTGTCCGCCAGTGAGGCAGGAAGACAATGAAAACCTATTTAACAGCTGACCATTTCAGGACTTGGGTAAAAACAAATATTTACTTGCCCTTAATTTTTCCTTGCCCATTTACCAGCCCCCATCCATATTCCCTCCACGATCCCTTTAACCATATGTTAGGCACACCCTCCACCTCCTCCTTTCCCATTCCTTTCCTTTCTCCTTATTGTTATTGCTATTACATATATCAATTGGGCATTGTTGCTTGATATTAACTTGATATAGTATTATTGTTGTTTTCCAATATTCCTTATCATTATTATTGCTACTGTTGTTTCCTGGTTACCCTTGTTGAACCTCCTGCCCCAAATTGGTTTATTTATCCCATCAATAAACTGCATATTTGTAAATTCCAATTGGGTGTCAACTGCTTTTATTAGAAGCATCAGCATTAGAAAAGTGTCTCACCTAAAAAGGCAGTGCCAAAGTTCACTGCTCCTCTGTGAGAGGTGCGTGCCACGTGCAGACCTCTTGGCAGATCCCGATAAATTATAATCTCTCCAAAAAGGGAAACAAGCAAGTCACGGATTGCAACAATCCCTCACAGCCTATAGAATAAAAGCATTCCAAATTCTCTGAATGGAATATAAAGTGTGTATATATATGTATATATATTTCAGCAAAAATGCTAAAAAGCTTTACACATTATTCCTAAAGAACAATTGAGAATGTGCTTTTGTAAAAAATACAGAGGATAGGGAAATAAATAAATAAATATATGTTTAGCAGTTGCTTCCTGTATTGGTTAATTACTTCTGAGGGGGAAGTTTTAAGTATCTAATAAAAAATAATCCACATGTGCCAACTTGTGTATGTTACTTAGAGATGCGTTTTCAAGTGAAGTAGCTAAAGCAGCACGGAAATCCCCACCCCTGTTTTCGTACCTGTACACACATGCACAGGTAGACATACCCAGTGCTTAATAAAATTCTAACAAGATTCTGGCAATAACTAGAAAAGACTGGTTCATTAAGTCCCAAATGCCTTTAGAAATTGATCAAGCTGACAGGAATTATTTCACTACTGAAAAGACCATCGACTTCCAACAAACTACTGCAGGATCCAACCATCTTCTACATTATCAGAAATACTAGGGTAAAAAACTATTGATCTGGTGCCACGGTGGGTGAAAGCAAAACTAGAAAGGGTAACCTCATAAGTGACTGCATGCTGAACACACACTCCCAAGCAATTAAAAAAAAAAATCTTTCTAGACACTGCGAAGTAGAATGCATTTCTAGCTCCCCAATTCACAAGATGCTAAGAGAAATTCAAAATCACTGATGTATGTAACAACATGGGCCCAGGACACTTTATCTTCTTTCCACAGCTAACACTTGTGAACCTGCTCACGAAGCTCTGGATCAGAAATAAAATGCCTGGTTGTAAACATACCACCTTAATTTCCTATAAACAATACAAACTAAAATTAAAGGTACACAACAATAGGTTATTAGCATCTGAAAGCAATAAAAGCACTTTAAGGAAAATTTGGATTCTTTGGTTTATCTTTTAGGGTTTTTTTACATTTATTCTCTAGCTGATTAGCTACTTGCTGGGAACTTCACAAGACTTGAACAAACCTCTAATGTTACATATGATACTATAAACTTTTAGGAATTATTTTTCATTCCATCCAAGTAACATTGACTTCCATAATACCATGTCAAATTAAAATTCACTTCTAAGCTCCTTTACACTTTTTTGCAAGGAAAGAAATAGACCATAGCAAAACACCACTAGATTTACTCTTTTAGATCAATAAAACAATGGAAATGCGCAGCTAAGTAACACTTAAATGCTCTAACTAGATTAGCATGCATTACAACATCTATTACTGTTAGTATTTAAAACAGGAGACAGGGAAAGAGAGTTTCCATCTTCTTCGGCAGCTCATTAAGTTACTTCTACCCACATTTTCAAAAGTTAATCATATTGAAGGCCAAAGCTTGAGCTATGGAGAGAATACAAACTGACAGAAGACAGTGGCATTTTTACATCATAGGTAAAGCTACCCTTCTTGTATCAAGTCCATAAACACATTTTCCATGTATTAGCACTATCTTGAAAAGGGGAAACAGTGCAATTAAACTCTACAAAATATTACCCACTCCTAAACAAAATAACTTAAGCCTTGCCCAATATACCTTCAGATCAGCTAAGAGCTGTTATATTCCCTAGTTATTGCAATATGGTAGGGTAACAATAACAATTTAAAAAAAAATATATATATATTTTGGTGTCACCACCATATTGTGTTAAGTGTAGCATAAGGCATCTTATTATTATTCCAAGGAATTTCATTATCTTATCTAGCAGAATGTATTTTTTCAAATAACAGTAATAAAAGTAGATCTTTTTTCTCAATTTGAAGAAATTTTTTTTCTTAATTACCATTCCTTCAGTATAATTAGAAGAATATGAAATCACTATGTAAATAAACAGTAAGTGCAAAATCCTATGAAGTACTGCTATAGTTTAGCCCTACACAGTATTAGGACCAGTTGGTAGTTGGGACACTCAGAAAATCCAGAGTACCTGGGAAAGAAACCAGTGCCAGATGTTCACTATTTTGCACTTTCAATGTATTTTGCTTGCTATCAACTTGTCAGCACCTAAGAAAAAAATCATTAAGACATAATATGGATTGTTTCATTTATTAACCAATTACTCTTTGCTAAATTGCTATCAATGAAGGTACAGTGGTCATTGGCAATGCCTTCTAAAACATTTTAAACAGCAATACAATTTTTCACAGAGGAATTTCATTTGGGTAAGCAAAAACTTCCTATGTGTGTCTATCAATTATATAGTATCATATTCCGTAATTCACAAATTCAAATCGGAGCTCTAGGCAAGGAATACTAAAGTTTTCAATATTTAATTAAGAAGCTTCTTCTAAAAGCTTAAGTGGAACCATCTAATTAAAAAAATGCTAATGTGGAGGTATAGACTTTCCTTGTCAAAGTGATGTATCTTATTCCTTCTTCTACATCCTTCTGGTTTGGTTTTGTTTTTTTAAAGACAGACAATACCTTATTAGAATAAGCTTGACTGTTATGAATAAAATATTTGAAATGCCACCATGCATACAAAAGTATAACAGGAGACAATAAGGGGATATTAGTTGGAGTGTTTCAACAGCAAGCTGCAATAAGCATTTTGCTGCACACAACGAATTTTAAAGAAATAGGGCTTAGTCATTAGTTTGTCTTAGGACTGAGTTTCATGCATTAATTTTCTAATGGTAAAAGTCATCAGTCCTTCAACAGGCATACTATCTCATCAAGCATTATACTCAGCTTTACTTTTGGTAGTAAAAATAAAAGAAACAACTAGTGGGTAATTACACACCAACACCACTGGTATTGTTTATATAAAGCTGGCAGTTAAAAATCAGAAAGCAATCCTGGAGTCATGATGGGCTCAAAAGTAACAACCTACTGAGACAAATGAAAAGCATCACTTTGCTACTATGTAAAAGCTTATTGTGTATACAAACAGAATATTGCGTGCAGTTCTTGTTCCTGCAGCTCGGAGTAAGAGACGGGCTACACACATGACTAAGAGGAACAGAGCCACCTTCAGAAGGAAGACTAAAAGGTCTGGACTCTTGGAGAAGGTCAGGAGATGATGTGCTCAGGGTTTACAAAATCACAGAAGAGGTAGATAAATTACAAGACGAATGAATGGTCTTGCAACACAACTATTAGGGAAAGTCCTTGAAATCAGTAGGAGATTGCCTTAGACAGGCATTAAAAAAAAAAAAACCAACTTTTTTTTTTTTTTTTTTTTCAGAACAGAGTAAACAGTGACTTTCAGTACATTGTTGCTACTCAAGCTTACAGAGGCAAACGCTGCTGGCAGATTGAAAAAACAGATCAGCCACATTGACAGGCGTAAAGCCCATAAACTTATTCCAAAAGAATAAGAACTTATTCTACTCTAATGACGGTGAATCCCAGGGAATGAGCACAACTTTGCCGCCAGGGAAGAGCTAGAGATTGGTTCAGAAAACCAGAGGATTGTGATTTCAAAACACTACAAGGAAACTACATGGAAGTCAAACTAAAAGTAGAGGTTCAAAAATCCATCTTAAAGTTTACTAAATAGCATACTAAAGAGATTTCAGTCTTGAAGAGTTAAAAATGTAACTTTCCAAAGTATAGTCTATTCAGTCCTACTGACACCTCACAAAACATTAATGCTTTTCTGATTATGACTAATATCAAACATTAGCACAGTTTAGGACTACAGAGGCAGCAACTGTAGATGTTCATGTAATATATACAGTAGCTTTTTTTTTTTTTTTTTTTTAGAATACAAGAGTCTACCAAAACAGTCATATAACTATTACAGACTTCAGCAAGCTCTCCTGTTTAACGTATGCTAAGAAACCACTTTCTGCTTCACTTACACCTTTGCTTCAGCAAAACAGCACCAACTGAATCCTACAGCATGTATACCTAACAGACTTCTATCTTCAGCAAAACCTAAACCTTTTCAAGATGTAGCTCGAAGATTAAGTGCAGAAGTATTTAAACAAAGTTTTATACCCTTGACTGACACCAGATTTTTATGAAGCAGTGACTGAGATGTCTGCTCTGATGCTCAGCTGCAACTTCGGGACAGACCGATACAGCTCATAGACCTGCACACGGTACCTTTACGATCCCTACTCGAGCTCAGCACCCTCTGTGCTGCTCTGGCCTTCGTCTGCTCTCCCTGCTCAGCCTCTTCTACAAGTCTGGGGCGCTGTTGCCACCGGGGACGGGGTAGTTTTCTTCCGCCCGTGAGGAGCCGGATTCCGACCTCCGTTCCCCCAGCACAGAGCAACCCGCCCCGCAAGCGGGACCCGAGCTCTCTCCGGCTTTTTGCTTCTTACTGGCGCCGAGAACAAGCCCCCGTGCAAATCACCACTTATGCACCTGAACGCGATCTAGCACCCCGGGAGGGAGGAAACGCCCGCGTAGAGATGTTCAGTACTTCTCGGGACACGCACAGGCGGAAAAGGCTTGGGAGAGGGGGCTGACCCCCCAGGAGAGGGACTGACCCCCCAGGAGAGGGGACTGACCCCCCAGGAGAGGGGACTGACCCCCAAGGAGAGGGACTGACCCCCCAGGAGAGGGGACTGAC
>NW_009954107.1:828441-836215 GCF_000747805.2 Chaetura pelagica | reverse complement strand
GGGCGCGCCCGAGTCCGGCGGCAGGGAAGGGCGATAACCTGTTGCAGCCTGTGAGTTAAGGAAATACAGAGTGATCTTTTCTCCTTCGTGAAAATCCCACCTATTACTAAGGGGATGACGCCAACTCCATGGCCCAGGGCACTAGGGCTCTGCTTCACGCCCTTCCTTTGGCAGTGTGTGCACTTGTGCGTGGAAAGGGTTTGACAGAAACGGGGAGTGAGGTAAACCAAATCCAGTAGACCTGTTTACACCATGTCAGGCAACCGAATAATGGAGCTGTGAGAATCAACAGCTTGCCTGCAAAGATGCCACTGGGATGGATGTCATCCAGAGAGACCTGGGGAAGCGGGCCCACGTGAACCTCATGAGGCCAAGTGTAAGGCCCTACACCTGAGTGGGGGCAATCCTTGTTATCAATACAGACTGGGGGATGATGTGATAGCAGCCCGGCAGGAAGAGATTTGGAAGTACTGGTGAACAAAAAGCTGGACATGGGACAACAATGCTCCCTGGCAGTCCAAAGAGCCAATCACATCTTGGGCTGCATCAAAAGAAACAAGGCCAGCAGATTAAGGGAGGTGATTATTCCCCTCTACTCTATTGAGAACTCACCTGGAGTACCGTGTCCAGCTCTGGAGCTCCCAACACAAGGACATGGAGCTGTTGGAGCAGGTCCAGAGGAGGGCCACAGAGATGATCCAAGGGCTGAAGCACTTCTCCTTAGAAGACAGGCTGAAAGAGTTGGGGTTGTTCAGCCTGGAGAAGAGAAGCCTCCAGGAAGACCTTATAGCAGCCTTCTGGAACCTGAAAGGGGTCTACAAGAAAGGTGGTGAGGGACTGTTGAGAAGGGGGTGTGAGTTGATAGGATGAGGGGCAGTGGTCAGGTAGATAAGAAATTCTTCACTATGAGGGTAGTGGAACAGGTTTCCCAGGGAGGTGGTGGAGGCCCCCACCCTGGATGCATTCAAGGTCAGGCTTGATGGGGGTTTGAGCAACCTGATCTAGTTAAAGAGGTCCCTGTTCATTGCAGAGGGATTGGACTAGATAACCTCTAAAGGTCTTTCCCAACACAACATATTCTATGATTATATGCTACCAACAATCCTAGGCCACTTGGAGACCAGTAGAGGGTGTCATGACCAAAGTCCTTTCCCTCTTTTGCTACAAGTACCAGGCAGCTGGAGGCACACACAAGTGGGAGTTGGGGCAAATACTACTGTGCTAGCTTTTCAAAATGGCCATGTCCAGGAGGACAGAAGAGTGTTCATGCCAGCAAGCAGTTTGAGGGCACTGTCATGGCTGGTATAATGGCCAGGGCAAACACTGTCTCAACTCCAAATATGGCAGGTGTCATGGTTTCTGACAGTGTCCAAAAGAACAGCACAGGCTGAAAGATAGTACAGGTCTTTTATACATAAAAACCCAAGATCAGACATCAAACAACTAGTTGCACTGTCAACTCAAAGCTTGCAGCTGCTAGTAAATGACAACTAAGGATACAGAGTGGGGAGTTTTAACCTGGCCTCATTTTCCTAGCACATCAAGGAATGCAACAAGCTGGCAGGATGGAGTACACACAACACCAAGTACAGGACAGAGATTTCAAATTCTGATATTTTTTGGTCTTTTTTGTTGCAAACTAAAATATTTGTTCTGACCAAACATTATGGAATAGGCCCACATAAACCTAACAGCAACATGCTCTGCATTTGTTCCTCACAATGCCAAAAGGCCTTGACAGAGCTACAGTGAATGTAGCATGGCTGGGCACATTGGTGTGCAGTATATTTATTTCAGCTGCACCCCCAAAACAACCAGGCATGAAGATCTGGAATAGAGCTTAGTATGAACATCATACCCTGCAACGTGTTCCTTACTCCCTGTCTTTCAAGAACCACAGAAACTGTCCAATCCACCCCTTTCTGCATTGCTCAAATCCTTTAGATATTTAGCTTTCAATATAGATGATTCTTCATTAGTCCTAGGTAATATCTTTAACACTACAAGTCTGGAAGTATTTTTCATTTATTTGCTATCCAACTCCTCAGCAAATCAGCATAATTTAGTTGTATGCTGCACACTGCAAAGTAACTACCCAGCTCAGATACAGACAGGTAATCCTGAAAGTACTTGCAACTCTCTGCCACAGTAAGCCCATTTATTTACTGTAAATAATATTGTTAAGGAGCAGAGCAGAAGTAGGTAACATTCAAACAAACTGGGAAAATGAAAGGTGTATGTAAAGTATAATTGATTATTAGCACTAGCACTGTGCTTATTGCTTTTGTGGTAGAGTATTTTAAACAGTTTAATTCTCATTGTGAGCCTCTATAATGTCTATTTCTGTTGTAAATTATTTTAAACTGAATGTAGGTACTAAAATAACTGTTTAGAAAGCATCCACATATTTTTGTAATTTAAAATAATTTTAACTCATCAGCAAGTACTTTGGTTTTGTATTCTTAGCTATTTTACAAAACTAAGTATCCATAACATAATTTTCTCAATGTTCTGAGACTGACTTTGGTGGCATTTCTAGTAGCAAGAACAACCTTTATAGAATTTAGAGACACTGTCATTTTTCAGGGTGTAAGGGCCGGAAAAGAGCATCTGATCATCTAGTCTGACCTCTTTTATCACGTTTCACCTTGGCATTTCACCATGCATTTTCTGCATCTTTATGTCATTTTTAATATCCATGTGAACTGCTAAAATTTTCTAAACAATTTAAATTGATGTGAAATGAGAAAATCTGCTACTACAGATATAGGAAACATAGGAACCTTTCCCATGATAGTCTTTAAATAAGAGAAAGAGGAACTGACACGGTGCTACCTGGCACCCCGCCCTAACTGGCTTGCCTCCTCAACTTTCATGGCCTAAGCATGAAGAAAGAATTTGTCACTTCACCTGAAAAGGTCAGAAAGATGAGATGAAAGCATGACAATGGGGATAATCCTATTACTGTAATTAGGGAATCATCATCTATCACTTCAACTGTAAACAAAGCCTTTTCTGTTTTCACTCTGGAATCCCCTGAGCAAGTGAAGACAGTCTACACACCCTTCCCTCTTCCAAAATCTATTTAATACATTAATTTTCTCATTTACATTTTTTATCATCACAGGACACACAAACCTATTAAAAAAATGTTTTTCATCTCTGCGTGTAATAAAACATGAGAAAAGCTGCTTAAAATGCTAAGTATTTGACTCTCTGAAAGCTGTTTTCTAAAGCAATAAAACAGTATTTTTGAAATAAAGGCAGTATTGAAATTGGTCTGGGAAATACAAGGGAAAAAAAGCAAATTTTCTCAGCTCTCTCCAGATCAAGCTACTAGTCTGTATTTGTGAACCTTAATGCTCTGGCCATTGTCAACTAGCCTTTGTTTCTGTAAAGTATATTAAAGAGATGACAAACTAGATCAATACGAATTGAAAATACAGAATTCTGATTTCTTTACAATTTATTCAAAGGCAAAACTATATACAGTCACAAAGGAAAAGGAAACAAAAAAAAATAAAATTAATCTACTTTTGAAGTTTTTCTCCCACTGTACCTGTAACTGTAATCACAGTAATATTTCTGACACAGTTTAAAACTTTCTTTTGGGGAATTATTTATTGTTTTTGTTTCACCAATAGCAAAGTTTTTGGTAGTGAAACTACAGCAGCATCACCTTCCTCATAAAGTTGTCTTCTGGTTATGCTACAGAAATATCTGTGCCTTTACTTTTTTTATACAGGTGCACTGGCTGTGCCTTGGCCACATTTCACATTGATTTCAAGTTCTGATTTATGGCTTGCATAAATACAGAAATAATTTTCCATGTTACTTACTGTGCTTCACATGGAAAGCTTTCTAATTTTAGTTCCACTGAGTCTCCCCTTACATTATCAAAACCTTCAGTAGCATCCACTTCTACACAGAATTTGCTGTTTTATCATTAATGCATTCTCTTTTACATATCCCCTTAAAGTAGAGAGTCTATGTCTTTTCTGCACTACAACAGATGGACATTTTTCTTAGGACATCAGCAATTCTCACTGATTTTCAGAATTTCTACCAGATTTTGGTACACAGATTGAAATTACTATCAATCATGATCCATTTTAACATGTCACTTCAGTGCAGGTGAATTAAAATATCAGCAAGAACAAGTAAGTTTAAGTTAAAGCAACTCTTACGTATCTTTCGAGCATGACAAACATTTTTCAGGTTTTCTTGAAGGCTCAGTAGTTTTCCAATGATAGAAAATTTGAAATAAAATGACCCCATAATTCAAATCTGTACTTTCAAAATTCAGTGCACTTTACTATTAGATTTAAGTGCCATCACTAATTGCTGATGAAATGCACTGACTCGTTCTTTCTGGGCTGGCCAGTTCAAGATGCAGCGAGATTTGAACATTCCTCTTCTCAGGTGAAGTGCATGATACAATTTGTAATCTTGGATATCATGAAGAAAGATCAGTATGATGGAGTCCCGACTTTGTTCAATAGCTTGCTGAAGAGCATGATGCACCTTAAAGCTGGAGAAAAAAATCAGACAAAAATACAGGTGGGTTTTTTTTTCAGGTAAAAGGGGAAAAATGTTCTTATAATAGCACATTGCAAATTCTAGGGCTGGACTCAAAGACAGGTCTTAATATTTATTCTATGACAAAAAATGTCACTAATCACCAGATACCTTCTAACTAAAGGAAAAAAAAATCCTCTAGAAACTTAACCTAAGTCTGTTGGTCTTGATATAGCCTTGTTTAGTAAAGTTCCTTTCTTTTCAAGATCACTATGTAAGAAATGTGAAAAGACTTGTTTAAAGACAAATATTAATTGTCTTTGGATGATAGTGATCTCACCCATGCTTGCTCTTTTTCAAACATATAATTTTAAGGAGAGCAATCTGCACAGGTGATGGCCTGACTTTTTGAAAATAAATATATTGACTGAGAGATACAAATTCCCATTAGTGTACATGTGGAGTAATTTTCTATTAACTTAGGAATTATTCTAATGTTACGATATAGTAAGTAAGTATATTGAAAGAGAAGTTGCATGGTATTTTTTTATTAAATGGTATCTTTAATTAAATTACACCAGAAAAAAATTATTACCCTGTTAAAAAGAAAATATGTTAAGAAATTTTCTCCCTTATGTATAAAATTTTATATTCTACTCACTTTTTGCACCAGGGATCCTGTAAGAGGTGTTCAGTCACAACAAAAATAATCTTCCTACTCATTTTTATACTGTTACTTATGGCTTCAAATGCAGGTATGCCTGCTTCAAAGTCCCGTTCTTCTAAACAAAACTTAATTTGAAAGTGGTTATTTTTTTCCAGAGACATTAAATTCTCAGACACCCAATCCTCATCCTCTGTTGCACGAATAACATAAGCATCAAAATGAAACTCTTTCTGTTGCCTGTCAAGTTCTTTAAAACCAAGTACACGATTTACTGAAATATTCCAGTAGAAAGCTATTCTCCACCCTTCAAAATGGATTATAAGAACAATAAAAATCGTTAGTGACACTACAGTGGTACTGATCACAAACAGAAGTTTAAATGGAGCACTATCTTTGCAAGCTGAGCTATCAAAATGCAACACCAGATTACCGTGATATTTTGGTGGGGTGTTGCAAATGTACTGGGACCTCAATCCAGGTATATATGCTTGGGTTACATTAAGCCAATCAGCAAACCAAGCAATGCTTTCACACGTACAATCAAATGGATTGGTATCCATCTGTAGTATTCTTAAGCTCTTGAAAGCTGAGCCAAACACTTTTTCTTCAACAGAGGTTATCAGATTTTTCTGAAGGTTCAATGACTTCAGAGAGGCTTGGTTATCAAACAGAGTTGCTGGAAGCAGATTCAAATTATTTGACCCTAAATCCAAAGTTTTTAATTGAAATAGACGCTTGAAAACCTGAACTGGAATCTCATCAAGCCCATTTGACTTTAAATTAAGAATACGCAAGTTAGGAAGATCTTTTAAAAAAAGAACAGGGCCCCCTGGGTTTGCCTGTTTCCAAAGTCGGGCTAAATTATTGTGCTGCAAATCCAAAATGTCAAGTTTGTGAAGTCCATCAAACAAGTCTTCTCTTATGTTTGCTATGTTGTTATTGCTGATGTCCAGGACAGTCAGATTTTGTAGAGGAAGAAAAGGTGAAGGATAAACTTCCAGATTACTGCAACCGACCTTCCTCAGCATCAGTTTTCTAAGGCTTGGGACAAAAACGAATGATTCACTTTGCAAAGTCAATTTTTTATTATAGGAAAGATAAATAACTTGTATATTATTGAGACCTTTAAACTCATGACCTGTAAGCTCTTGACTAATTTCATTGAGACCAAGATCAAGAACTTTCAGATGTGTCAGAGAAGAAAACGCCCCACTTTCTATAGTAGAGATTCTTGTTTTCGTGAGGTTGAGAACCTGCAAACTGGAATTAGCAAGTGATGAAAATGTTTTATTTGTTATTCTTTGTAAGTTTATGTTGGAGTTACAGAGACTCAGGTATTGCAGTTTGTTCAGGCCAGTGAACATATTAGCAGTAATTCCTGGAAAATTGTTATTATCCATTATAAGGTGCTCCAACTGGTATAACCAATGAAAGGAAAAATCTTCAATTTTCCTAGTAATTGAATTCATCAGATCCAAATGTTTGAGGCTGGATAATCCATAGAACAAACGTGAAAATAAGTGAATGTTACTATGCGTCAGGCTTAAATATTGTAAACTTGAAAGCCACTGAAATGAATCCTCTTCTATCAAAGACAGAGGATTTTGAGAAAGGTTTAAAACTGTAAGATTTGTTCCTTGTAGTCCCTGGAAAGTTGACTTTCCAATGGATGAAAGCTTCACACGGCTCAGTGAGAGGTTCTGAATCGCTGTGTTTGATAGTTCTGTACAAAGTTGCCTTGTGTGGTTTTCACCAAGTTCAACATCGTTCAGTATGAGGCCAAACAGATTTCCAATTGCATGGAAACATCCTGTGTGAAACTGAAAGGAAAAGAAATAAGAGTTTTGAACTAAACAAAGAGACATTTGGAAATTACACCCCCAACACTTGGAAAGGTTTTGAACAAGATTTTCAAGCAGAATGTAACTCCTACAGTCAGATTTTTCCACAGCCAAGACACTTGTTGGAGTTTATACATGTAACGCGATTATCATAATTCTGAGTATTACATTTTTAGTAGAAGATAGGAAGTTGCTTAGTGAGATACAAATTAATTAAAGTTTTGTATCCAGCTAGTAAAACTCTTTCACTGGAAGTATAATCTCTTCAGTTATTTATATCTTCAGATAGCCAAGAAAAAACTCAGTTTCTCTGTGTGAGCAGAAGCTACATTCATTAAATGTGATAAAGCCACACTCGTAAAATAGCATATTACGCACTTGCTTCCACAATATAAATCACAAGCCTCAGTCATAGTATGAACCCCTCATTTTGATTCAGATATCAGCTGAATTATTAAATAGTCAATTTCTCAGAATTACTCAAATGCATAAATCTGCTTTTCAGACAGCAGTACTGTAGAATCAGAGCAGGTTAAACTAGCCCAGGGAAGGCACAGTCCTATCTACATATCCACACCATGTATCCTTGTGCCAATGTGGCCATACATACAGTTACATGGTCAGAGACAGGGCACCAGCCTGACTACAGGCTAAGCCAAAAAATGTGTAGAGTTTTTCCAGTGATCCAGTGCATGTCTCATTAAAGCTTGTACAAGAAATTGGGAGGGATGAAGTAGCCAAGGGAAAG
>NW_009954107.1:822263-828245 GCF_000747805.2 Chaetura pelagica | reverse complement strand
AAAGAGCATGGTGTGATTTCCTCTCAGCAGTGGTACCAGCTTATACCACTTTAAAATATTCTTGTAATTTCAATATACATGTTATTTACAGATCAATTAACCGGGGAAAAACAAAACAAAACAAAAAACCCACCACCAAACAAAACAAAGAAAAAACAAACAAGCAACTTCAATGTAAATTCAGTATTCATATGCTGAGGGCAATCAGTTTAGAACTGCAACACTTACCATCATCCTTCTAAGAATCAATTGTACTGCTGAGAAGGGGGCAGAGAGAACAGTGAGTGAGGTAAGTGGCACAAAAAAACACCCACTTGTTTCTTTAAAGGGTGAGTATACTTTCCTGCAATGTTTATTTCTCTGGGTTACCCCACAGCCAAAAAGGAACGTTCCCTTTACTTAACTAGGAAGTGATACCTAGATTGTATAACTAGCTTTGCATAATATCATGCTTTTGCCCCACTTCAAAAAGTATGTAGATGTTCACCTTCAGCATGTGCAAAAGAGAAACCTGCATAGAAAATACTGGGTAAGGATTCACAGCGTGAGACCTCTGACCTCCATGGAACAAGCTCTTGCTGACTTCGGTGGGAGAAAAATAATTTTGTGTAATTTTGTGACTGGAGGTCAGGAATAATGCTGTATTAAATAGAATTGTTTTATCTTTGACCTCAATTGAATGAAAATATAATATGAATGTCACAATCATGAAGGATAAATCAGGATAATTCCATTTCATACTCACACCCATTGAATTTCTGTTGAATTGCTTCCTACCTCTTTCAGTGGGTTTGATGACATATCAAGTCTATTCAGGGAGGTGTTGCTAAGAAAACTGAAGTCTTCCTTTTTTAACTCAGTGATTTGATTGCTATTCAACATGAGCTCACGAAGGTTCTTCAACTGTTGCTGCAATCCTAAATTTGCTGACTTCAAAGAATTATGAGATAGGTCCAAAAGACTCAAATTCTGGGGAGAAGATTCAAACAGAAAGGTATAGAATTATTTTTATTTCACATAATACAAAACCAATTTGAAAAATTATATTAGAGTCTAATTGATTAGAAATTAGTTGCTATACTACAATTAAAATAATATTGTGATAGAAAAATGGCAGCTTTCAGGCTCCTGCAAGAAAGAAGTCTTCTGTATCTTCCACAACTGTAATTTTCATTGTGTTCATGGTGTTAATCTGCTAAAATATCTACTGCAAACCAAATAATTACTTTATGTAAAATTCCTTAACTCACTGAAAGCCCTCCTGCTCCAGATAAAGCTGTAACAGCAAATCCTACATCTTGCTACAGTTACAACTACTGCAGTATTAAATCTTGTGTTCCACCCCCATGAAAGGAAGTGAGAAAGGGGAGTGCAGTAGCAGCCTATGGAGATAAGTGCAGGAAGCCTTGTAATATTCCAGCTCGTGCCCAGCCTCAGGCTCCTCCCGCACCTGCAGAGGAGATGCTACCTTAAAAGTGACTCCACAGAATGTATGTGCCTTAAGGTGCTCCAAGCCTGGCCTCCATCAGTAACGGGGCAGCAGCAAAGTGAGAAAGGCCAGAACTTTAGTTCTGTTCCCAGCACTGAACCTGACTGCCCACGTTTGGATTTGGTTGAGAGTCAGCAGTCCTGTGATGCAAGGAAGTACATTTTATGCAATTGAACTGAAAAACTCAGTTTAGCAGAAAAGCTCAGTCTTGTTCAAAACAACATGGACACTCATTAGAACACTGCACAACAATTAGTACCCACACATTGTTTCTATTTTCTTTTTTCTGTAGGCTCTTCCTTTTGCATGAGTCTCTTCGTAGTGCAAAGACAATGGAATAGTGTTCTCCTGCTTCCTGTGCTTGTCCCCCAACCTCATAGATGCTACAGAGAAGAATATTTAACCACATGTAGACTACCAGGAAAAATAAAGATAGATTAAAAAAAGGTTTTACTCTTTCTTAGTCCCCAAAGTCCTGGGAGGCACTACATTCAACTTAACTACTGGCCTTCATGGCCTGAGTAATTACACCTTGACCTTGAGAATTTAGACTAGCTACCATTTTTAGACCCCAGCCAGCTCAGATTCCACACCATCCACTTCATCCTACATATCATCTGCTGTGTCTACTCTCTCAGCACAAATCCTGTATGGAGAAATGCCTCAATGAGATGCAATAAGGAAAAGGGGATGGAGAGCATTGATGCATATGGATGGGTGAGAGTCCAGCCTGCCCTAACACAAGAAGACACTAGGCCCTTTCTTTAGAAAAATAATGAAGGAAGATTATATGTCCTGGGTATTTTCAGATGCAAATAGCCAGCTGTTCGGTACACACAGTAGAAAATACGGTAGATTCTCCATTTATACTTTATTTACACAAAAAGGTGCATTTCTAAAGCTTACCTCCAGGGTCTTGAAAGGATCATTACTTAGATATATTCTGTTGTATCCTAGATGGAGTTCAGTCAGATTGGTGCAGAAAGCAAAGACTCTGTCAGGGAGCTTACACAGTTCATTATGTTCTAACTTAAGAATCTTCAACAGAGGCACACTTTGACACAGTTCTGGTTGCAGTTTAGAGATGCTGTTGTAGCCTGCATTCAAGTAAACCAGCTGGCTGTACTTGGTCAGATTTGCAGGACCTAGCAGTCTTAGCTGATTATGAGAAATGTCCAAAGCTGTTATGTTATTTGGGAGATCAGAAGGAATATGAGTCATTTTCAGGTGGCTGCAGTCAGCCATTTCATTTTGGATCTTACATTTCTTTCCAGCTGATGCACACAGCAAGCAGATATACACCAGTCTAACAGGTAAGCTGTTCCACCAAAGAACGGCACTTCCCATTGTTTTATCTGCAAAGGCAAAATAAACATGGTAAAAATGTAAATAATTTTAGCACAACTTTTATCTTAAACTGAAGGTGAAAAACCAGGCTCAGAAAATATATAGCTTTATACTGAGCAAACACTCAGTATTTTTCACCCATAAAGTAACATTCATTTAAGTAGAAAAGGTATATTCAAATCTTTCTAAACTAATATTTTCCTTTAAAAAAATAGCATGGTCTTATGAAAAAATAATTACATTCAAGACACTACCAACATTTTATCTATCATCATCGCAAGTTTCCAGGCATTTTCCCTTTTCTGATTAACTTTGCATTGCTTTAACACACATAAAATACAATTAATATGATGAGATATGTACTGGTCCCTCCATGTTAATCACTGAACTCTGAGCTTAACCACACTGATAAATATTTATACACAGGTCCCTCAATGTTAAAAAATCTGAGTGTAGCTACATGTAAAATATTTATAGTTATATGCAGTAAGAATGCCTAATATACCACTTCTTTATTTTACAGTTCTTGCCAGTTCTTGTTTTGCAAGCCCACCACACAAAACTGTCTTTCCATCTCATAGTGGAAGAAGGAATACCAGGCTATACAAGGGTGTATAAGAAAGTAAAAGCAGAACAAACAATTCAGAGAATTATCAGAGAAAGCGACAGAGAAGAGCCATGGTATAGGGAAAACACTGTTTATAGGTTAAATACATTTACCCAAATACTTCCAGGAAAACTTACACATTTAAGAATTTTTATATCCCACCACATATCTTTTGAGTACTTCCATCAGGATATCAACCACTGTCCACTGCTGTTCTAATATTCAATGGCTCTGCCTCTTTAGGCATTATATTTCCGATAATCTCAGACTTTCATATTTTATTCAGTTTTGATGTAGTATCCCTAAGATTTAAATTCATCTGGTGATCTTGTAATACAGCTTTAGTGGATAAGGGACAAAATTAACTACACACAAATTCTGACCAGAAAAGAGCTGTAAGACCTCAAGGGTTTGCCTAGCCTGCCGAGTCATAAAAGTTTGCCAAATTAAGTAGCATTTCTGCTAATCAAGAGAAGAGTCAAGGGTGTCTTCCATATCATTCTGTACCAAATGAATCTTGAAGAGAAAATATTTTGGCAGTGCTTGGCAAAATATTTTTCCATGTTTTAGCAAGAACAGTAAGCTTAGGTTCCTCTACATCAGTCTTAAAAAAAAAAAATTATAAAGCTTAGACTTTTGTCCCTGAAGATTCAAGTGTCTCCACAATCTCCATATACACATACCTATATGGCCTTCTGCCAACAAATTTGGAACCTACCTCCCAGCCCCAGTTTACCAATGAGTTAAGTCTCAGTATGACAGGCTCACAGGTAGAGAGACTATCAATGCCCCACTACAGAACAGGCTATAGAAGGGAATTTAATCTTTCTAGACTTAATGAGTATCTACAAGAGCTTCTCAAAAGACTAACTCCCAAGAATATGAGCCTTCTTAGTTCTGCAGCTCACCTTTTCCTCTGCTTGGAACCTGTGTTTCATTAGAATCATAGAATCACCATGATCTGGCTTCAAGCACATTAGATTATTGTTCAAGAGCAAACAATGAAACAAGAAATTGAACCAGTACATTTGTACAGAAAATGCCTTTGGAAGAGATGTTTTTTAGAGAGACGAGTTTTCACTACCGTAACAGAACACTCTGAGGAATTGACACTGCAACCTGCAGCCAAACAGAAGTTTAGCAGGTCAAACCACAGCAGAGTCTGGCTCAGTAGGTGACCTGCCTTTCCAGAAGGCACTCATTAGGCTTGCTCTAGTGACAAAAAAGCCACATTGTAGTGGCCAGAGGGGAACCCTGTGAGTGCCTCCGTGCAAGCAACCTGGCCATCTAGGAGGATTTACACCAGTAAAATCCAATGGGGGTAAGAAAGAGGGACATAAAGCATTGCAAAGGCGTACTCAAAGGACTGCAAAAGATGATTTTAAGTAAACTTTTATGAAAAAAACAGTTCCCTGCTGGGCACTGCATGTTGCCCTCACCCATCTGCAGTTTACACAGCCTGGTTCTCCACTCACATGCCACTGGCAAACAGGGAAGGGCAAGAGGCAGCAGACAACTGAACCTGATAGCCCTGCAGACAGCCAGACCTGCTACAGCTGCTGCTGAACATCGCAGGTGTATCCCCGTAGCTGAGCAAAATAAAGGACTACTTATCCTGCTTAATTCCTTTGCACCCAAGCTGCTGGAAGAGCTAAAGAAAACCAGGGGGGGGGGGGCTTATCTGTAACATAAGCTTTACCTCTGGCCATCATCCTTCCAAAAGTTTGTTTTAGGCAGATCAGATAGCTGCCAGGCTGCTCTGCAATTGTTGTCAGCTCGTCTTGGAGTGTGAAAGGTGCGAGAAAAGTCCTGCACAAACACAAACCCAATTCTTTGGCTAACTTCCAGTGATTTCTGAAGGGCTACCTTTTCCTGCTTTTTTCATTGCAGGAAGTCTGGAGTCACCTTCAGGTGTTTCATGCTTTGTTTGGCAGTCCAGTGAAGAAAGGGCACACCCATGATCAGACTTCAGGGACAGTGTTACAGAATACTATTTAACTGACAAAAAATAATAATAATAAAAAAAATAAAACAGAATGATGGCTTTAATGTTACAAGCAAGAACTTTAAAACCCAGGAGAATTCAGCAGGGGAACCTCCAGCATCTCCCAGGGAGAGATATTCCCGCTTTACCTGTATTGCCTTTTTTTGTTTTCTTAAACACGAAAATACCTCGCGCCGGGGGGGAAGCACCGCATCTGGCACGCGCACCGAAGCGCACTCAGTAAGCAAGCAGCAGTGGCACCGGCTTTCCTAACGTGCCAGTGAAGAGGAAACAAAGATCAAGGAAATCGCCTGAGATCTCGAGCAGCACTATGGCTTTGTAACTCAGGGATGGGCACTTAGTACTAAGCAGCGAAGGATGGCACCCACTTACCGCTCTGAACTTCAGCTTTTTCAGTTCGGAGGCGTCCAGGGGCTGCACAAGTTTCTCAGCACACCAAAAGCTTGAGGAAACACGCTGCCCAGAGGCGGAAGAAGTGAAACCGAAAGTGTAGCCAGGCTGCGGTGATCCGGGGCAGGCGGCGGGAGCAGCACC
>NW_009954107.1:821033-822143 GCF_000747805.2 Chaetura pelagica | reverse complement strand
TACACCGCGTGCCACCCCCCCCCCCCCCAGCTAATTCCAGCGTTTCTGAAAATCCCTGAGGACATATCCCAGAAACAGACACGCTGACACATCACAGACATAGGAATGTTCCTCTTTTAACGTAGAAACAAAGCACCAACAAGTTCTTACAGAGCTGCATACGGTACCATTTTTTGAAAGGGAATTTCTTTTATGTGAGAAATACATTATGGTCCCAGGGACCTGACCATCAGTTTCCTGGACGCGACAAAAGTTCCTCCTGCATCAGCTACATTGGCATGGGTGAGTCCTCTGCAGGGCTCACCCAGCCATACGTAGGGCACAACCACAGCACTGAGTTAATCTTAAATTTTTAGGTAGTAGTGGCTGTCTCTCTTGAGTAGAGAGTTAATAGCTGCAAACTTACCCAGAATTCATAATTCAAAACTCTTAATTCTTTGTTCAAAGTGTTTGAAATTACACCATCTGCCCACCAGGAGCTCTGGGGAGGGAGGGGGAGACTGTGATGGATCCTACCCTATATCCTATTAAATCTGGGACCCAAGACAGATTAGCTGTGGAGCCCAGGGAGGTTCACTGGCTACCCAAGAGGTTAGGGCCCTTACTTCTTGCTCCTTCTCTTGGAATTCTTTTAGTAACTGCCTAGTATAAATTAATATTTATTCTTGGAGTTAGGACACTGCAATTGAGTCCAGAACCAAGCTTCTTTGGAGCTGAAAGGCTCTGAAGCCTGTTTCATTCCCATTTCACAGTTCATGATCCTCCCTTTCATCTTGCTATGGGAAGAGTAAATTACTTTTCTATGCTACCCTGTGTGCCTCTGCACTGAATAAGGTCATTTGATCACAAGCAAAGCCACCTGAAGTCACATTAAGTTACTCTGAAGAGGATTTTCCCTTTGTGTTTTCTAACTCTGCTGTTTTGGAACAGAAGACATCACGCTGATGTGGAAGTAACATAATCAGTAACAATCTTTGTAAATCTTTATTCCAGCATAGCAATACTACCAAGTATTTAACCTCTTACCTCCCCTTATATCATACTACAGACAAAATCTGCTCTTTGATCTCATCTCATGATTTATTCCCTCTCAGTCATGTCTTCCCTACA
>NW_009954107.1:805266-820868 GCF_000747805.2 Chaetura pelagica | reverse complement strand
GGGACTATTAGGAAGCTGGTGTTGTTTCAGGCACAATGGGGGAAAACCATCTGTTGCTGATGAAGCCGCTAATTTGATCAGTAATGTTTTTCCAACACTCTGGCTTTAAGTAGTGTCAGTGGCCGAGGGAGACAACAGCACAAGGGTGCTAAAAAGCTCCACTCCTTTATGGAGCACTTTCACTGAGGGTAAGAGCAATTATTACAGAAAATTTAAAAGTAACAAAGCTCCTGTAGACATTTTGCAGCATGATTTACAAGAGCCAGCAGATATTACTGTGCAAAGTAGGCTCTAAGGCATACACAACCACTGCAGGTTCAGCAAGTTGTTATTTCTGAGGCAGAGGATGAAGTGGACATGTCTACATTTATTTCGGTGCTATGAAATCACATCAGGTCCTCAAGTTGCCATAACTCCGCTGTAGCTTACTTTAAACTGTACTTTTGTTTTTGAGTGCTGGAAAGAATATGCCAAACTCAAAATGGAGGAGAAAGTCAAGCAATCCTTGTGTCCAGAGAATAACTTAGAAAAAAAACAGTGCAAAAACTAGTCAATGTTTCCACTTGCTGGTTGAGAAAAGCACCCTGAGTGAGTTGGTTCTGAACTGTGACAAAAGGCAATTTGGCAAAATTCTGGACATGTAGCCATTTCACATAAATCTTTAACAGCATAGTAACAAATTGCTGCACAGACCTAGTTTAAGCTTATCCAACCTGTAAGCACAGAAGAGTGGGGATGTTAAGTGCAGTATCTCACAGGACACTTCCAGAGCAAACATGCCACCGAAACTTAGCCCAACAAAAAGGAATTCTACTGCTCTTAACCTGATCTTCAGACACAAAGAAGTGTATTAACACATGGCTAGCTGGGCTTCAGTGGTTTTGTAACCTGCATGTCAGACTGCAATCATCAGGAATAAGACTGAACATGACAAAACACATGCAGACATTTCCCATGACTATCAGCCACTCAAATAATGAAAGCACTATACATTGTGGTTGAATTCAGACATCCCATGCACCCACGAATGGGTTCATGCAAACAGAATTTAAAGGTGTCTGGAAGTGAGTCTAGCTACCAGAGAAAAGAAAGCAGTAAGGTGCAAAAAGTTGAAAAGTTAAGAACTGAGACAAATCTTGATGAGGGATGTCCTACAACATCCAGGCAGCTAGAAGGGAGAACAGTGTGGCACACAGAGTGAGCTTATACGTACCTCTTCAGACAGGACAATAGATGACGCTTCTGTGTTGTGATTATGTGAATTCAGCTATGTTTAATTGTGCTGTTGAAGAATGTAACAGGTTAGGTCAAGTAGTTCCTCTAAGGCTTCTCACTCATCATTACTAATTTATTTGTTGCAAAAATTTACTTACAGCATTAGGTTTTTGTGGACAAAAACCTAATGTGCCCTGGTGAGGGCACATCTGGAATATTGTTGTCCAGTTCTGGGTCCCTCACTTCAAGAAGGACAGGGAACTGCTTGAAAGAGTCCAGTGCAGAGCCACAAAGATGATTAAGGGAGTCCAACATCTCTGTTATGAGGAAAGGTTGAGGGAGCTGGGTCTCTTTAGTTTGGAGAAGAGGAGACTAAAGGGCAACCTCATTAATGTTTACAAATATGTTAAGGGGAAGCGTCAGGAGGATGGAGCCAGGCTCTTCTAAGTTATATCCAATGATAGCACAAGGGGCAACAGGTGCAAACTGAAGTGCAGAAGGTTCCACATAAACATGAGGAAAAGCTTTTTCACTGAGAGAATGATAAAACAGTGGAACAGGCTGCCCAGAGAGGTTGTGGAGTCTCCTTCTCTGGAGATACTCAAAACCTGCCCCGACGCATTCCTGTGTAACCTACTCTAGGGGATCCTGCATTGGCAGGAGGCCTGGACTGGAGGATCTTTCGAGGTCCCTTCCAACCCCTAAGATTCTGTGATTCTGTGACTATGAAAAAGTGGGAAAAGGAATTTGAGGAGTGACATTCAGAACAACAGTAAGGGGGCCTGTGTTCCTTTGCATTCTCCCAAAACCTATGGGTGCTTAAAAACAGGAGAATTTACTTCCATGCATTTCTTTTTTAATTCCTAGCTGAAAACATGGCCTGGGCAGGTAAGTGAGAACTCCAGCCATTGTTTGGCTATCTAGTTACTTACCATGAGCAGTGGCTGTGGCTAAACTGTCACCTGGAAATAAAATGCAAAATGCCACTGGACTTGCACAGATAAATATTTGCTCACCAGCTTTCACACTGTGGTGTATACTTGCCTGACGTATTGTACTGACTGTAAAGATCAACTGCAGAACAGGTTTACATTATCTTAAAAATTCTGACACAGTAAGAGCATTCACAAAAGCTTATTTCAGTACAATTAGGCTGCTTTACTTAGCCTAGCCAGAAATCAATTTAGAGAACTAAGAATTCAACACTAGGATAGATTCTGGTTCAAAATCACCTCTCCTCTCTATATTGAGACAGTTACAATAGCAGGCTCTTGCAATCCTTTTGTTGGCATTTTCCAGTCCTTCAGCAAGAGCAAGGTTGCATTGCTACCAGTGCACATGCTATGTTAATGCTTTTGCTTTCCATCCATGGAAATGGCAATTTCTGCCTCTATGACTTCACACAAAAGGTGGCAGCTGACTTCACATCTTCTTATTATTCAGCTTTCTCAATTAAGCATGCATATTAAACATTTTAGGTCTGTGGTAGTCTGTATTTCCCAGCATCTCCACACAGTATTTAATTGTCTTGTTTCAGAATCCCTTCCTTTTTTTGCTGTTCCTCCTTTTACTGGCACATTTTTATGTTCGTTTTCACAGAATGTATCCAATAGAAAATCCGTATCCCACTGCAGATCATATATAATAGCCTCCATACCAAGTGATTTCACTGTGAACACAGCAAACTTTATCATTAGAGTAAAAATGCCAGCATTTGATTTACATTTATGCTTGCAATACATATAGCAAACACTAGAAGTCTGCCAATCTTAGACATCTTTTTCTGCTGAAGACTATGTCTTTGAAGGCAATCTCTAGCTTCCAAAGATAAACTGTATTTAAAAGAATCCCAGCTGCATTTGATCTTTCCATTTAATAAAATCTCTATTCAGTTGTGTTCAGATGTGGTTTTAATTTTAAACTAAAAATGTATTTTGTTGCTTTCAGTGGCTATAGCTTTTGGTTTGCTTAACAGGATAGTAAAAAAATTGCAACAGTCTTTAGAAAATGAGATACTCTAGGGGAACAACTGCTTGGACAAAACTTTTGAGTAAGAAATACCGGATTGATTTTCTGATTGAATTTTGACATGCTAAAAGTGGCGGGTTTTTTAGTAAAAATGACCCATGAATTTTAAACGTAATTAATATAATACAAGATTTATGAAGCTGTGTAAGGTATAGGATGAAGTAGCATGATTTAATGTTTTTGAAACAAAATCTCTCTTCTATTGGTGTTTTACATTTATTTTTTTCATTCTGAATTGGAATGAACACAACAGCCACTGGAATCTGGTCAGTAGCTGTTTTAGGCCCATCGTTAACAGTGCCATTAGGAAGCCCACACTATTTACAAGTAAGAGGAATAATCAAAGTTAGAAAAACATTTACAGAGAAAAAAAACAAAAAAGGTCAATTGTAACTGCTATCAAAACTACCAGGCTTTAATTATAAACTTGTTAGATTAAAATCTGAGGACTGACTTCCAAAACCAGTGTATTAGATTGTTACTAAATTCATCTGCAAAGCCTAAAAAAAATCTTTTGCTTTTCAAATATTAAGATTGTGAAAGTTTTTATCTATAAATACAGCATGGTACAGTATCTTTCAATTCCTTTTCCTAGCCAGAACAAAGGCACACACACGCACAAAAAAGAGAAGTGCATCTTATTGTATCTATCTAAAAAAAAATACCAGGTTTAATGGTTGATACACATTTCCAATTTCATCTAATTTGTAAGGAAAGTTTTATGTAAATACTGGAAATATTACCATTTTGGACAGCAATTAGTTCTACAAAAAGCTTGTAGACAACAAAATATTTTATAAACAAAATGTAAAGCTCTGAGCATGATTCAACGTCTTGAAGTCAAAGGCTATTTTAATTTTTTTCTATATTGCACAAAACATATTCCCCAGGGCCAGTTTCATTTTGCCTACAGCTTAATGCTTTGAACATACAAAATATATTTGAAAACATTTGTTTGCAAATACAAACAGGCATTTGCAAACAAATGATGTGATCCCATGCATGGTAACAGCTGTGCTTTTCTCCACTAGCCATACTGGTCCAAGGGGGATTTAATTACCTTGCACCCCAATCACGTGGCAATCATTTTGACCCAGTAGGGAATTTAGCAGAACAACAGTATGATTTGCAAACAGTATGATTGCAAAAGACTGATTTGCGTTAGAGAAAGTTAAAACTGCAGAACTGTGTTAAGGAAGTATGGGTCATCATCTGTCAGCACAACTAAACCAGCATGCCTGTAACATCGGAAACTGGTTATCACTCAGGTTTCTATATTGTCAAATATCTTGGTACTTAAAGATCAGATAAATAAAGAAGGGGAAAAACAAACAAACAAAATCTTCCAGTGTGTTCCGCATCTGTGCAAACAAGGGAAAAAGATATATTGAAGTTATACACTTAAAATATGGGTCCTTTTTGTGCAGTAATAAGGCTTCACTCCAGGCAGACATAAACCTGGAAGAAGAAGAACTGGGGATCAGAATGAAGCATATAGAAAATCCTAATGAAAGACTGCCATCTTGCCCCACAGCAGGATACATTGGCTGAATTCTGACCTAATTTACCAGCAGTAATTATTTATCACTCACTGAGAGTAACACAGGGAAAATGTAAGATGACTTGACAATGAAGGGCACCACAGGGACTATTTAAATGTGTCAAATGAGTTGTTATTATCCATCTGAAACTTTGTGTTATGCAGGCAATTGCTGATTATTGTCAATTTTAAAAAGATACTGAGAGCTAGAAAGATTCTGCAAGAGCTTATTTTATGTTCTGCATGGAATCCTGCCAAACAACACAGCCAAATAAAACTGGAAGTGATAGTTCATGGCACTGAGACATGCTTCCTGCTTTTACAGGCTGTTCAAAAACAGTCTAGATCAGGAGGATCTGCAGAACATCTGCACATGCCACTGCCACAGACAGCAAAACACTAAGTGCAATTAACATAAAACCTGGAGTACAAATTGAAAAACAAATAGAACATTACATAGGAAAATACAGGGATGAGAATATTGCTGGTGATAGTTTCTGGCTACAGGAAAGCTTGTTATGGGACTGTCTATAACACGTGCAGGGCAAAGAAGGGCAGTAAAGCCAATCATCTTACCACACAGCTTAATTTGGAGCAGATGAACAGTATTGCCCCAGCCTGAGAGTGCTTAATGTGATGAAAGCAGTGCATCCTGCATCAACACCAGGAGTGACAAATCTACAGTGCTTCAAGAGACATAAAAAGCTCTAATGTTCAGTGTTCAGTTAAAACTAGAAACATTCCTTTGCAAAGTGAAATTAGGAGATCCCATACTTCAGTATACAAATGTTAAGATCCTGAAACTGAAGAGAGGAAGCCTCAGATTCCTCAGCTTTCGGTGATTGTTGAGCAAGTTTTTTTGCATTCCTTCCAACAAACATTAATGCTCACTAGTAGAAGCATTTGTAAGCAGAGAATTAAGTTTGGGCTTATTTTGTTTAAAGATTAAGTTTCAAGTTACCTGGATACTTGTACTGGAAACTAGTCTGTGTGGCAGTGTGTTGCGTGATCTTTGTTCAAAGCAGATAAACTCTTGTGTACTAACTTTTTCCAACTGTTAGCAAATGTGGGATACAGTAAGAATCATTAAATCCTCCCCTGATTTACCACAAAGCCAGTCTGTTTGCAGGTGTTTAAAGACACGCTTGAAAATCACTACATTTTTTAAAAGCTTCCACTCAGCTATAGTACTGATTCAACAGATAAATCTTATATTGGAAGTTATTTTGAACTACATGAAATGTAGTTCAAAGAAAATGTCACATAGAAAAAGGTATGGGCTCCTGTGTAGTATAGCCTTCTTACAGATGTTACATCACGCACTTATACACATCAGACCTCAAAACTAGATGAAATCTGAATTGCTAGGTTGCTGAACACAAAGATTAATGTGTTGCTTTAAAACAAGAAATATTAATTCTGAGCTAAAACTAAAGTAATTTTTCACAGAAGAGTATCAGAGTTTAGAAACATATGTAAATATCTAGCCAAATACACCTGTGCATATATTCATAGTTATTAAGTTTATACTCATGATGTCTGTATATACCAAGGGGGCAACCCAATTTGAAAATTATTCTCTTTTGATATGAGGTACTGGCACTTTGCTACATAAAAGAAAAACTCACAAGGAGTTCTGAGCTAGAGTGAAAATTCAGTGGGTAAAAGTCTAGCCTCAAAGGACAATTTCCAGCAACTCATTAGTAATTTTATTTTAGTACAAGTTGATACTTGTATTACTGTTTCTTCTTGATATCACACAGACCTCAGGCAGAGCTATAATACGATAGTAGCCTGGAACAAGTGTGACCCACTTTAAGGTTGGTTTGTTGAAGTTCCTTCAGCTTTTGAAAGCTCTGACTATTAGTCACTGCTTTTTTTATGGCTAATAGTTTAAATAAAAATAGCTTCATACAAAAATGTTGTATCCAAAATATTTTTACATGCAGTTGTATTACTTAGCAATTGACCTAGTAACAGAACTATGAGAAATATTATATTTTAGGTACTTTAAATATAAGAAAGTTAGGGGAAATACACCAACATATCATGTTTGACTAACCTGGTAGCCTTCTATGGTGTTGTGACTGAACGGATAGATGCAGGGAGACCACTGGATGTAGTCTACCTTGACCTTAGCAAGGCTTTTTACACAGTCTGCTATACCATCCTCATGAGCAAGCTCAGGTGATGTGGGATAAATGATAGTGAGATGGATTAAGAACTAGCTACACAATGGGGCCCAAAAAGTGGTGGTCAGTGGCACAGTGGCACAGAATCCAGCTGGAGACCTGTAACTAGTGGAGTCCCTCAAGGATCAGTGCTGGGTCCAGTCCTGCTCAACATCTTTATCAATTACCTTGATGACAGGACAGACTGTCTTCTCAGCAAGTTTACTGATGACACAAAGCTGGGAGAATTGGCTGGTTCACAGGAAGGCTGTGTAGCCAATCAGCAAGAATTGGACAGACTGGAGAGCTGGGCAAAGAGGAACCTAATGAGCTTCAAGAAGAGCAAATGCGCAGTCCTGCACCTGGGAAGGAACAACAAAATGCACCAGTACAGGTTAAGAGGTGATCTGTTAGAGAGCAGCTCCATGGAGAAGGACCCTTGGAGTTGTGGTAGACAACAAGTTGTTCATGGGACAACCATGTGCCCTTGTGGCCAAGAAGGAAAATGGTATCCTCGGGTGCCTTAGAAGGAGTGTCTCCGGCAGATGGAGGGAGGTTCTCCTCCTGCTCTGTTCTGCCCTGATGAGACCTCACTTGAAGTATTGTGTCCAGTTCGGGGCTCCCCAGTTCAAGAGGGACAGGGATCTACTGAGAGAGTCCAACAGTGGGTTACGAGGATGATTAAAGGACTGGAACACCTACCTTACAATGAAGGGCTAAGAGACCTGGGACTTTTCAGTCTGGAGAGGAGAAGACTGAGGGGGATCTACTTAATGTCTATAAATACATGAGGGCTGGGTGTCAAGAAGGCAGGGACAGCTTCTTTTTCACTTGTGCCCTATGATAGGATGAAGGGCAATGGTTTCAAACTCAAGCATAGGAAGTTCCACCTCAACACGAGGAAAAACTTCTGTACTGTGAGGGTTACGGAGCACTGGAACAAGCTCCCCAGAGATGTTGTGGAGTCTCCTTCTCTGGAGACTTTCAAGACCTGTCTGGATGCCTTTCTGAGTGATGCCCTAGTTTTGGTCCTGCTCTGGCAGAGGGGTTGGACTCAGTGGTCTTTGGAGGTCCCTTCCAAACCGTAACATTCTCTGTTTCTGTATCTATTCTACATAAGGCAGTAAAAGTATTTGAAAGGCATAGAGAGTAGCTATTGGTAACGTATTTTTTTTCTACAATAAAGCTGCTTATAATAGAAAATCTCCACCCTATTTAGATTTTGAAAAGACAGCTTCAAACTATCAGCTTAGCTGTCACTTACTCGTTAAGTCACCAAATTTGTCAGGTTTTTGGTATGTGCAAAAAGCCACCACGAGATGTCAGCATTAACTTTCTGCAAAATACAAATGAACCGGTTCGTTTTTAGCTAGGGTAGATGCGAACCCATGAAGTAGCTCCTAAAATCCAATGTTCCTTAAGGGAAACATGTAACCTAAAGATTGATCCTGCACCTAGTTCAGCATTAGGGCTATATGGCTGGCACAGCTCAATTTGTTGAACTAAATTTAAAATGATAGAGAAAATCCACATTAATATTCTATTTAATACACATAAGATGAATCATTTTATTCAGCTGCATCTAAGAAAGCCAAGCCCACAGCCTTAATTAATCTGGTGTTTGTACTGCAATCACTACTTATAAGCTTGCTACTGAATTTACCAGATATTTATCTAAACAACACAAGGAGTAACATACAGACCTAATTGCATATTAATAGCTTTATAGAAGAGTAATACCTGAAAAATTGAGTTCCATCATTATGACAACAGGGGGTTACCTGACAAACATGACTTATTGCTGCAAAGATACAAGTCTTGACCTTCCTCAATACTGCCCGTAAGTTATTTATCATATGATTTTCTGGTGGCCGATTCATTAAAATTATGCAAAACCAGAAAGCTGGAAGCACTTGAGGTTTTTTGTTTTGTGTTTTGTTGGGTTTTTTTGCAACTGCCAAAATATCTAAGAATTTCTCTCCTGATTCAGTTGTTTATCAGCTTACTTTGCTTATTGTCATGGGGAAAAATGCCTTAATGAAGTGCCTCGGACATGTTTTTCTTTCTGAATTCTTTCCTTATTTGTAGAAGCAGGCAGGTCTGAATACCAAATATGAAAGTTCCCAATAAAGGAACACCATCATTGGAATGAGCACTTTTATACTGCTCCTCAAAGCAAGTTATGAAGTTCATTCACCCACGGTAATAAGTTGTTTTGAATTTGCAGTATTGTTAGTTGAACATTTTTTGGACTTAGATTTCAAGACAGATTTCTGTATTTAAGAGGGTGAGGATAGAAAAAAGCACTGGAGAATAATTCTGGGTTAAAATTTTTGTCCCAAACTGTCAGTAGGAGATTCATGTTAGTTTGATTGCTGCTGACGGTAGGAGCAAAGTGTGTTGTAAGTAGTCAGTATGCAAGGAGGAATTCTGTCCTTTGATGTTCCCCTACAGTGTAAGCATGGACAAGCCATTATAGTACTTTCTATGACTTTCCTATAAGTGGATGTGAATCTTGTTTTTTTATTTTTTTGTGAAAACTTGAGCATCTGCAGATGAATGTACTGCACATTATCAGCTGCATTTGTGCATGCAATCAGGAAGCAACAGCCTAGAATCAAATTGGTTTTTCAGATTGGTTCTTCCTATGAGATTTTTGTCACCTGTATTGAAAATGAGCTGACCATGTAATTTGTAGCCTTAATAGCTTCCCTAGGCAAATTATTGCATTGCTATTTTCTTCAGTCTCTCTTGTTCCATTGAAATGGCAATTACAGGCAGTTGAGCATTGTGCAAAATAAGTTCTTAAGTCCTTTAGCACAGGCAGCACCTGCATTTATACAACACCTTAAATTCAGTCCATTACTGTTAGTGCTGCTTAAAATATTTGAATTCGGAATTTTAAAAAAACCTGCAAAATATTGAGAGTGCAAGTTCTGTTTTCCCTGAGTCCAAGAATACTTTGAAATGTGCAAAAGCACTGCACTGGTTCACCTAAATTAGAACAGCTGGACGTACCCAAGCACATAGCAAAACTGTCTGAAACAAATGATGCTTCTTTAAGCTACCCCGTTTAACCTCCAATTTATTTCTGCTACCAAGTCCATTATTGTAGATACTAAGGAAAGAGAGAAGAGACAACAAGTCCTTGTAAATTGCAAGTAAAATCACTTCTGTCAAGAAGCAAGACAAATTCCAGCAGTTTTGTTAAATTGCCTACCTTGTAGATCAAGTCAGAGATGAATTTCAAGAACAGAGAAAGGTAAACTATTTACAAACTTAAACATAAAATAAAGGTGTTCAAATCTTATTTTATTGTCTATTAAGTCACTTGGACGATTTTTGCTATAAATTGCTATCAGAAAAAAAAAAAAAAAAAAGGATAAATTTTGCAGAATCTAGAGATTTAAAATGAAAATTAGTGTTATGCCCTGAAAAATTGTCTTTTCAATAAGTAATTTTTACTGTAAGTTAAACAAGTACAAAAAAGAAGCTGCTGCAGAGCAACACATTTGACCAGTATTGCCAGTTGCAACCATTATTCACGCTATTTGGATTCCCAGAAAACCTGAAATTGACCTTACATCAGGAGTAAAACTTTGGAGCGAGAAAGTCTTATTACTTTTGCATTTTAGTTTAATCAAGTCAACAAATGGAAGCTCTTACATAAATATAACAGCTGATTAACCTTCCCTCTAAACAAGCTAAGATTTTTTAAAAGGAATCATGATTGAAGCTATAGCCTTAAACACAAAATAGTGAGACAAGCAAGAAAGCTGTGAATCAGGAACACCAACTATGAAAAAACACAACAAACCAACCTGTTATGTTTTTCATATGTTTTAAAATTTCTTATATGTTTTTTAATTATCTCATGCCTCCTGGTACAGAGATGCCTGTTTGTTCTCGGAGCAACTATTCAAAAGCAATTTCTCTCCATCTGAAGCCATGCTTCTCATAATATTGACAAGGTCAGTGAGGCCCACAAGAAGTCATTTGCTGAGTAAGTGTTAGTCATGCAATTTACAGCATCTTGGATGAGCAGTTTTAATTTGCAACATATTTTTTCACATTGCCTGTTTTAGGGATAACCACCTGAATTATTCCCCTCAATTTTGTTTTATCCTCTCCATAAGTGAGAATTTTTAGTGACAGATCAAAAGAGGATAGTGCTTTTATGGATCCTGTGAACCAAAATGGGAAGTAGTGGCCACTTTATATAATTACAGCTACTTTTCATTCCTGTCACATGCAATATGAGATGAAGAAATAGAGATATCGGAGCTCTGAAAGCAGTTCAGGGACATAATTGAAGGAATGATTAATGCTGTTACACAGAAAGGATCCACTTAATCTTTTAGATATTGGCTAGATCATGGCTCTTTAAAAAGACTTATAGCAGATGTTAAAACTGTTCTCTGCTAGTAACCCTGCCCTAAGTCACAAAAGTTTTGCGTCAACAACTTTAAAAGTTGAAAAGGGGAAAAAAGAAGGTCAAAGGATATAAAAAAACCTGATCTGTTCTCTTAAGAAAATAAAACATTGTGTGCACAAATACATTCCTCTACAGTGCCAGGAAACACATCACAGAAGGGATCTCTAATAAAGTGATCATATTATTCATTAACATTTAAAAACTATTCCAGCATACTGCTTTGTGATATGTTCTCAGCTTGCTTTGCTGCAGTTAAGAAAGAGGTCCAAGGTTCATAGGGGAGGGCTTGTAAGCAGCTCACAAACAATGTGCTTGAAATTCCTTCCTTTTGTAGAAGGAGTGCAAAACTACAGTTGAATAATTAAGCTATTGAACTAGGATTTATGCCGAAAAGACTAATTTGTAAGCTGTGCCCAAAGTGTCTGGGTGTGAAGTGATTTGCATATTTCTTCCTCTGGTATTCTAGGAATGCTATGGGAAACTTGCTACCCCAGGTCTCAGCAGTAGGTTTCTCATGCATACCTTTCCAAACTTGTCTATGAAACTATGAAAGCAATGAGTGTGACAGGCATTGGCGTTATAGTTGTGTAGCTTATGAATTCAGGTATTCATGAAAAATGAAGTGAACCTGAATTTTCTTACATCTTAAAATGAGATTCTGTTTATCTAGGTTACATTAAAAATTAATCCTAATGATTTATGCAAAAGCATAAGGCCTCTGATAAACATAAGTAATGAAATTCAGCCAAACGTGTATTTGTCAAGATAAAAAGGAGACTTTATATCTGTGAAACAGGAAATAGTGATGACTCCACAGAATGCAGGGCAGCCCTGGGCATTTCCCTGCGCACATTTGTTATTCAATATTGCTTTTGTAGCTGCAACTAAGCAAAAATAGAATTTGACTGTGATACGTCAGTATTCACTTTATATTCTTTATTTCATTCCATAATAAATTCATTAATTTAATCATGGAAAGTCATCAGCTATCAACTTAAATCACTCATTCATATGAAATTACTTTTAATGTTAGTTTAAGGAATGCACATAAATTATGGCCAAAGTGTTTTCTTGTTACAAGCCAAATGATATTGAGCGGGAAAGCTAATGCAATGCAGAGGCTATTCAGATTCAGTTAAAGAGACAAGTAAACAAGCTAGGCACTAAAGACACTGTTGGATATAACTCATTTTTTACTGCAATATACACATTCAGATGTTTCTTCTAGGGTTTGACACTTTATGGGAATTTTTTTTTCTTCTGCCATACGTTTTTTACTTCTTGTGTGAGCAATTATGTTTGTATCCCTACACAGGCCAAGACCTTTGGAAGGACAGTAGAAGATGTGATGTTTTGCTAAGGGGCAACTGAACATGCCTAAGTAAAAAATTGTTCAGGATACTGCAGGGAGTACAGCTGTATCAGAGAGGCCCTGCAGGCATTCAGTGCTGCCCCACTGCACTGGCCTGCCAAACACCAGGAGCAGTCAACCTCCCTAGTTTGTGTGGTGGGGAATGCATGCAACCATCCTGCTTTACTCAGTGCTTCTCAGACCACACCTGGGGTACTGTGTCCTGTTTTGTACCCCACTCTACAAAAAGCATGCAGACAGGCTGGAGAGGGTCCAGAGAAGGGCCACAAGGATGATCACAGGACTGAAGGACCTGCCATATGAGGAGAGGCTGAGAAAACTGGATTTGTTCAGTCTTGAGAAAGGAAGGCTTAGGGGAGACCTTATTACAATGTTCCAGATGGTCAAGAAGGATGGAACTAGATAATCATAACTTCAAAGCATAGCACCTTTAAGTTAGTTCACTTCAGAAAATAATCATAGTAAGCTTTATGCTGTAAGTGAGCTTATAACTAAAGTAAATATAGCCCATTAGCTTGTTAAAAATGCAATTTTTTCCCCTCTGCATCTAAAACACTCCTTGGACATTTCAGTTTTCTTGGTACCATTGGTATTTTTAACTTCACAATGTCTGGAAAGATGCTTTGGCAGAGGTTGAGACCCCATTTGCCTGCAGATGACAGAGCCATATAATAGCACTTACTTCTTTGCAGCTTGTACAGTGTTCTACAGATTTTATTGGACTGAAATAAGTAGTGTTGCATTTTTTTTATGGATCAGCAAGTTTTGCCACAGAAATAGCTACTTAACCAAGCTTTTCATACTTTTATCAATTGGTAACCCATTGACAAGAATTTAGGGCTCTAGATAACAATAGCCATTTCATTTCTCTATAACAATCCAGCTGTATGTGCTCCTTCCACTCAAAATTCCTGTGCAAATCTGACACTGCAACAAATACATATGTTGTATCAAATGCGACCTGCTTAAGTAGCTGGCTTTTAAACTCTTAACTTTCATTTTTATACTAGTAAGAGATGCTCTGGCAGTGACGTACATTGAAAATGCTTTCATGTATGACTATAATGTAACTCCTGATTTTTTGATACTAGGCAAATTAAACACTATCCTGTATCAAGCATTAATAAAAGGGGGAAAAAAACTCTACAGATATATGTACACAAGAATAATTTTCAACAGGCCTAAGAACAAATATGGCAAGTGAAAACAGGAGAACAGTGACATTCCAACTGATAATTCAGAAGAAAAGCAAAGCCCAATCTCATGACCAACAGCTGCACGAAAAAAACAGGCTGATTTGAAGGAAAAAGTCTAAATACAACACACATCATTCTGCCAACAGCTTGATGGAAAACATAATTAAACAGAAGTTTGATGAACTTTTAAATGAAGTTACATAATTTTGTATTACATAATGCAGCACAGGAAACTGACCTCTGCAGTGACTCATAACAGGAAAGAGTCCTTAGGTCATATCCAAATAGTGCACTTCAAAGATTTTTCTGTTTGGAGGCAGATGCCCTGCATGAAAAGCAGTTTTCAGATATCCTGAAGAATACGTACATCCGTACGGTTTTGGGGAGGGAATTTTAAGGGTGGTGTTTGGATAAATATAACATTTGCAGAAGTCAAAAGCCTATCACACGGGTTGGAAAGAAACAGTCAAAAATCATTGCTTGAATGGATTTTGTCATGGTCAAGGCAAGAATCCAACAGTACATACCACCAATGCCATCCACTTATAACACTGCACAAATAAGTTTTCAGAAAATAAAATCTTGAAGAGACACTACAAAACTACCAGCCCTCACACAAAAACTGCATTTTCTTAGAAGTAATAGGCAATTCATGGCAAAATTAAGAAAAAGTGAGTGTTTAGAAGTCCATATAAACTCATTCTACTTCTGTACTTACCCAAGCTTTGATTTAGAGCTGTTGCATTTAGAGTTGGCAAGGCTATGATCTGTTTTCCCATGTCTCATAGTCTTTCCCAAATCCAAGCCATTTTGCCAATGAAGTCTAATGTAAATTCAAAGAAAAACAGAGGTTTTAGCAGAAGTATTTTTTTAAGGCTAATCCTGACAAGCCAAAACATTCCAAGGTGTCACAGTTTTAGCCAATAACCAGGTGACAGATGTTCTCTTCCCTCCCTTCCCCCATCCCCACACTATGCTTGCAGGGAAATAAAAAAAGGGGAATTAGGGAGAGAGAGAGACCTTAAGGTTGGGAAAAAAAATAGAATAGGTTTAATAAAATAATGCATAGTCATAATTATGATTGTGAGTTACAAACAAATGTCTATAAATATAGAATCGCAGATTTACTAACAATATAGCATCCATCCAGTTGTGTTCTGTGAACTTTCATGGCCACATTCAGGAACTTGATTGTGTTGAAGAACTCTCATGGCCAGACCGATGAAGAACGTAATTTATTAAAGCAACAGATGCACAAATTATTTTAGATTGCCAGTGATAAATACACTGTCTGCAAAGTATGTGCAGATTTACTAACATGGCCAGATTAGACATGCACGGGTTGATAAAGCAACTCTATAGTGATTCCTGAGTTTCCTGGGGCTGCACTTGGGAGAGCTGGTCTCCCTGGGTACAAGAGAGATATAGACAAACCAGAGCAAGACCAGTTAGTTAATTAAGGGATTGGAGAGCTTTTCTTACGAGACTGAAAGCAGTATGATTGCTCAGGCTAGAGAAGAGAACAATCAAGGAGGATCTCTGTGTATATAAGTATCTGATGGGAGGAACTAAACAGTCTGAGGCTGTCGCGAGCCGGGACCAGAGGGCTACCGGCTGGCAGGATGGTTTCGCCGCTCCCCCCCCC
>NW_009954107.1:792834-804885 GCF_000747805.2 Chaetura pelagica | reverse complement strand
GGTCCAGGCTGGGCAGCCAGGGTCCCTGGGAGCAGCACAGGCGGCGCCCCCCCCTCCGTTTCTCCGGGCAGCAGCAGCGGCGCTGAGGCAGGTTCAGGTGCTGCAGCGGGGTCTTGTCCCAGGCAGGCAGAGAGAGCGAGCAGAGACCCACAGAGAGCAGATCCTACTCGCTTCTTATGGATCAGAGACCATTGTTCCAGAAAGCACCACGGTCTGAATTAGCCAATCACCATTGGCCAGGTACATATTCTGTTAGAGGCAGTTTTTAACCTATTGTCTATTTTTCTGCCACTTATTATGACCCTTGTGCTGCTTCTTTGCTCTGCACTTATCTGGTAGGGCAAGAGGCCTGCTCATTCTGTCCTTGAGTGAATCAGTGAAAAGGTATCACTCCTGTTTTGCTGACTTGAAAGGCATTTGTTGTTTAGTCTTATATAGAGGGGAAGAAGAGGGACTGTTCCCCACAGAGGCAGACTCCTCTCAGTGGTACCCAGTGAAAGGTTGAGGCAATGGGTACAAACCAAAATACTGGAAATTGTTTGAATGAAAAATGTTTTACTCTTAGCGGTGATGAAACACTGGAGCAGGTTACTCAGAAGCTGAAAAGTCTCCATCCTCGGAGATACTCAGAACCAGACTGGACATGGCCCATATCAGCCTGCTCTAGGTGACTCTCCTTTATGCAGGGGTTTGACTAATCAGTCTCCAGAGGTCACTTCTTCCATCCTCAACTATTTTATGATTCTACATAGACACAATGAGACTTCACACCATCTATTTCAAAGAGCTCAGTCCAGTCTACCTTCCTTTTAATGCTTTTTTCTTGGTCACATCTCTGAGTCAGACTAAAGGAAAGCACCAAACATACCACTTAAAATTAAAGCCAGTGTTAGGCTTCCCTTTATATTCTGTATGATACTGGAAAACAGTCACTGATAATATTGTTTAGAAAGCCATGAGCCTTAACTGCAGATCTTTACACAGTGCTAATAGGAAACTGGAACACCCTGTGTCAACAAGAATGCATTTAAGCAGAGTTAGTGTAAACTATGCAAAACTGTTTCAAGCTAAGGAATTGGTGCAAGGACGCATTCTATCTCTGTATATTTAAACTTTAGACTTTAAAGGTAGTTGGTCGCATTCCACCAGGAACAAGGTATAATGGTTCTTTCTAAATCAGAGGTGAACATCTGCTCTAAAGGAGCATAACATTTTATTGTAACCCATTTGTATTGTACTGTTCTGGTGGCCTAGAGCAGAAAAATAAATATTCCCTTCCAGTTCCTGTCGGTAATTAAGAATCAGAAATATCACCCAGAGTATGGAGTTTTCTGCTTCACAGAACTCTACATTAACTAGAAGAGGGAATAAGTTATACAGTGCTGGAGTTTTATTATCCAAAGATGTTAAGCAGTGCTGAAATGAGGGTTTCTGCTGACTATTCTGGCAGAAGTGCTGGGTCCAAGATTACTTTGCCTAGAACAGCTTCTGTTCAGCGGACATTGCCATGAGTACAAATGCCTGAACTCATTAACATTCTTTGCTTTATACTGTCCATCATGTAGAAGCATTCAAACTCATCAATAAAGAAATTCAATTAAGTGTTTAAGAACATAAGAGTTAACATCACTAAAATAAATTACTGCTGTCATTTTCTTGCTTTACGTGCTTTTGTACTTGAAAGAGGTGAAAGGGCAATAGGGTTTCCTCCACTGTCATTTGTCTCATCATTTCAGCTTTCAACTAAAATATAAGGAAAATTATAATTTATAAAGTAAACCCACAAAATTAGTGTATGTAAATAAAGATTATAAAATTAGAAGACTCTTGTATTTTTATTACTTTTATGGTAGATGAAATTTAAAAATAAGAAAATTGCTAGGTAGCAAATGTATTCAAATAAATTGTGAGCAATGCCTTTAGTTATGACACTTTTCTCAATAAACTCATTGTACATATTGAATGATGCACATATGGGATGACATATGGGAAGTGTAGGATGTGGTCATATAGCTGAATAAAAATGTCTGTGTTGAAAAAGTAAAAAAAAAAGTGAACTTTAGACACCTGCTTTTTCAATATAAGTAACCATTTTTACTATAATTTTTTCCTTACTTCCAAATACTATTATTCCTTCTGAAGAAAGTGATAAAGTAATTCCTTCACAGGCAACCATAATATTGTGCCTTCTTTATCAATAGCAATTTTTTAACCCTGACCAGTTTACCATACAAGGTGAACATAAGAAATCTAACATTGGTTTTCTCTTCAGTCCTAGAGGTAGAACATCTCCTGTTCCATCTTTTCTGAGCAAATTATTGAGTACTGACTCTGTATGATGAACCTGGGAATAAAAATACAGAAAATAGAGCTTTCCTTGGGACTCTGGTGATCTAGATCTTCATAGATGCTCCAGCAAATGAAGAATCTCATTTAAAATGTCTGGCAGTATTGACCAGGCTGACAATATTTAATGAGCAGTGGAAAACTAAAACAATTTCCTTTATTCAGCATCTAAAGCCTGTTGCAAGCAATTATATGACACCATTCAAGAGAAAATTCTGCAAGACTCCTTTACAACAAAACCTACAAATAGAATGGCAACAGCTCCCTACCCAATATCTTACTGCATTGAAAAGGCTCAACACAGGCCTATTAGAATCAATGGAGGTGATGTCTCTTTGCATCAACAAAGTATCTGGCCACAACTGTTTAGTGATCAACTTAGTTCAAGTATACTCTGAAGAATCTGTTTGTTTTGCATTCTCCTGACTTTGAAAACTGTTCTGTTAATGTATAAAAACTTATATTGTTCTGGAACATGAATCTGCTTGCACAAGGTGACATTCTTTTGCTGGGGACAGCGCTGAAAGGCTCAATGGTGTCACACTAGGAAATTACTAGGAAATTACTCTATCATTCTGCTGTCTGAGCCTAAGATTCTTTCCTTTCTTCTTAATCTCACTTTCTGGACATTATCCAGCTTACTTGATTCACCTCTCAACTTGTAGCCTCTGTTTATCTTTAGAAAAATAAGCTCTTTTGATTTTTTTCCCCCTTTCTTCTTGTTGCCAAGGATTCTGTTTAAAAAGCATGCTTGCTTGACTTTGAGGAATTTGCACCAATATAGAATAGTGATGAGTTACAGCATGTTCAAGAAATGCACACACTTCCAAGCACAGGAAGAACTGATGACCAACAATGGAGCTATGGTGTTGTGGTGCAAACCATATACTTTTAAATTTTATAAATATTTAGTTGTATTGGTTTAAATCCCACCAAGATCCTAATAAGCCTGAAAAATATTGCTATTATTATGAAGTACAATACCACGAGCAAGGTGGATATGAAAACTCCATCTGGAAAATTGTCAAATTTCTGCTTAAAAACAATACTGCAGAGGATTTCAGTAGAAGCAATTTTTAATGCTAACTGTCACAGTAGCTGAGGATTCTGTCAAATATTAACTCTCAAGGTCATGTCTCTATAATTCATATTCCAAAACTTGGCAGTAAGCAGAAACATAAATCAGACTTTCAGTCTTTTAGGGAAAGGGATTTTAAACCAGAAAAAACTGAGAGAGAAGCAGCCTTCCTTCCATTTTTTTATCATCTGGGATAGCAACCTGTGCCTTCTACAAATCACAGAATGACAGAGTCATCATAGAATCATAGAATCCTAGGGGTTAGAAGGGACCCTGAAAGATCATCTAGTCCAACCCCCCCTGCCAGAGCAGGGTCACCTAGAGCACATCACACAGGAACGCATCCAGGTGGGTTTTGAATGTCTCCAGTGAAGGACCTCTGAGATCACAGAGTCCAACTATCAACACACAAAAAAACCCAGACAAACACAAACACTCCACCTAAAACATCCACAAACCCCCCCCCACCCTCAGCCACTAGAGCATATCCTGAAGTGCCACATCTACATTTTCTTGAATACCTCCAAGGATGGTGACTCAGCTACCTCTCTGGGCAGGCTGTTCCAGTGCCTGACCACTCTTTCAGTGTAGAAATTCTTCCTAATATCCAATCTAAACCTCCCCTGCTGCAACTTCAGGCCACGGTCCTACGCACCACTCTAGGCTAATGTTTTTCCCCATGTCTTCTCATAGACTATTCTTCCCTGTGCAAATTACCAGATATTCTCAGCATGAATGACTTCACTTTGAACATCCCAGAACCCTGGACACAGCTTGAAATTAGATTAATATCCTTATCAGCCATTATTTTATTTCTGACTGCACTACTGTCTTGGCTCTCAGATATTTTTTTTTGTCACTCAAACAGTTCTGGAAGAACAAAATTTGTGGAAAAAGCCATTTCAATTTTTAAAAATAACATTTTCTGCTGAAAATTCTCACAAAACACCCCACATGCTCCATATGTTAAATACAGGCTTCCATGTCATGAGGAAGAATGCTGCTACAACATATCAGACAAAGTTTTATTTTCAATGCACTCTTTCTTCAGTCTCTCTAGTATGTGAACAGTATCACTCAGGCTAAATTTCACTACCAAGCCCATGGTTTAGAGTTCCCTGCTGTCTGGCTTTCAGCCTCAAGTTATGTCAAATGGAACATGCTGGGCTCCCGAATTGAGGTGAAAGGCACCTGAAAGGCACTTATTTTAATTAAACACAGAATCACAGAATGGTTTGGGTTGGAAGGGACCTTAAAGATCATCTAGTCCAACCCCTCTGCCTTTAATGTAACAATCCTTTCCTTAGCATCTATCTTTCTGTAGTCTCAATTAAGAATAATGCTTCTAGTTTATGGTGTACTTCAGACACTGATACTCAAATTGATTTCTTCGGTTGGGTTAGAAGCAGATTAAAAATCTGGTATAGAGTAACTTTCTAGTCTAAGCAGGAAATTTTTCGTGTTAGTTATTTTACTGTCAGGTGTGTGTAAAGTCTCCACTCCATCTTCACTCCAAGAGTGCTGCACAGGTACATTCTCTTAGTGTGTACCAAGTACAGTAGGCATAATACTTTTCAGAAACGATGCACTTACCGGACAGATTACAAAACTCTCCCCAACTTCCTTTTGGTCTTTGTCAGGGAGAGAAGACCAACACTATCTCAAGCAGCTTCCATCAGAATATTGATTTGGACTGTGGATAATTCCTTTGCTAGGCGCAAAAAATACTGAATGGTCAAAAGCAGTGCACAGGTCAGGTGAATTGCCTTGGCAACCTTATGTATAGCCCACAGACTATATTTATGCAAGTATAATGTTATGCAGGTAGTGCAAGCAGTCATCTGTGCATAGATAAAGCCTGGTAAAAGTTAACAAGATCTTTTGCTTTTCACTGTACTTAGAGTTTTTTTTTACTTTTCTATTACTCAAACTATTCACAATACTCCAGATTAATGGAAACAAACTGCTCTTTCATAAAGATATACATTAAAGGGTCTTTCACCCTACTAGAACTTTACATATTTGGTCTATATCTCAGGGTATTCAACTATACATACAGAAGCAATTCCTAAAAACTGTTTTACTTAGTGAAAATTATCTCTGTTCTCATTGGGTAAATGAGTTTAAAATTAAGACAAAACACCTTTGAAGTAACACATTGTAAACAACACTTCCATCTGGTTTAGTTCTGTGCCAACAATCATTATGGAAAATATTTTGAGGATAATATGCCCAGCTGTGTATTGGATAATAATTTAAAATATTTTTCTCAAATGCTATTGTGAGCCATACCTAAGGGCATGCTCCATAGAATTGAAGGAGTCAAATATGGAATCCCCACTAGATTTGCTATATAAAGCAAATGAATATGTTAAATTGAGTCAAGATGGACAAGAGGTAGAACTGTAATGTAATTAATCACAAAAACAATTTTTAAAGTGTCCTATTTTTCTGTAGTGGGACATTTACAGACCACCATTCATGAGTAAACCATCATCAATAAGTAGGTCTTATTGAGACAAGAATTTATAGCAAAGTCACCTTTATCTTTCCTGGTACGGAGTTCAATTATCCTCAAATACATCACCACCACTCACTCGTTATTAGTCTAAATATCTCTGAACCTTGTCGCCAGGTACCACGTTTTTAGACGTACCTTAAGCAAACATTGTCTTGTTTTAGAGCTTACCTTGTCTTTCAAAGGCACTGTACAACTAAAGGAGTCCTAGTAAAGAAAAGGGACAGCAACATAAATGTTAATTCAGTGTTGCTTTACTCACCTTTTCCCCCTTGCGTACCTTCAGTATCTCTCCTATTACTGCTCACACTAGGTGGCAGCTAGCAGCAAAGGCAAGAAAAGTAATCCGGAATTCTAGGCAGAGAGTCTACTGCTTTTTAAATTTGTCACTATATACAGTCTACAGATTTTTATCTGTAATTATAACATGTAATTACATCTTGTTATGAAACTTACATAAAAGCAAATAATTAATTGCAATGTAAAGCATTTAATCAAGTATAAACACCTGTGAGCATGAACACCAAATTTAGTCTCTCACTTGTTGAATCTATTGGTTCCTGAAATGCTGTGTGTAAAAGGCACTGTATCAACTGAAAGGTCAGGCTAGAAAAACTTTGTCACATTGCAATACAATCAGTCATTTCTCTTTAGGACTGTCACTAATTGTGGTACAAAAAGGTCAAGCTGAAAGTAATACAACATATATTGAGGGCAACCATCCTTTTCATCCAAATTCTGCTGAAAGTTTAAACAGAAGAGAATGCAGGAAACTTGTCAGTGAAAATGGAAGATGCTTAGATGCAGCTTTCTACAGAAGCTACATTACTGCATATCTAAAGAATTTCAAAGTCTATATTACCCAGCTCGGAAAGTATTCTTTTAATCTTACTTGGTATTAACAAAAGCAAAATAGCTTCAGAGAAAAACAAAATAGAGCCAAAATAGAGAGTGCTGCATTGAGAAGAAAACACACCTTCAAAAGATGGCCAGGATCTCTAAATTGTCCCTAATAAGTTTAAAAGGTGCCCTCTGCATCTTATGCTCATTCCTTGAAGTAGTAAAAATGTAAAGGCATTTAAAGATAAATCTGGGGTTTGTGGAGCAGAAATTTAGCAGTACACACCAACATCACAGCAGTTCAGTCTGCACAACATCTGGCAGAATCAAGCTTAGCACCTGGCAGGACAGTTTTCTCCTTCAGTAAACTCAGTCAGCATATGCAATTCAGAATCTAGATCTACAAACCCAGCATAGCTCAGTCACAGCATAGCTGAAAGAAATCTTCAAAATACTACTGTTAAGACAAGAACACTGAAACTCATTTCTTAAAAAACTGCGGTTGTCACAATAGACATACCACACCTTCACCTGCTGCAGCATTCTTTCATAGCATTCTTTCATTTCACATCTAACAGAACTCTAAAAAGCCATGAAAAATAACAATGTAAAACAATGTTAACTTTTAAGGTAACTGTTATAACAGCATGACAGTATATTTCAAAACAAGTAAATGAAAACAATTATGAATTGTAGCTTTCAGCATAAAGGTATTATGTAACAATTCTTCCAGTGCAATTATTTCTTGGTATGTTTTCAGAAGGATGAACCTATAACCCACATCTAAAGTAAAGAAAATTTAGGTGTTAAAGTACCACACTTGACAGATTTTTTTCCCCTTTCTCTTAATTTTAGGTTTTGCCCACAACCTCTTTCCATTAAAACAAACAAGAATTTGGACATTAATCAGGCACCTTTGGCCTGACTGTGAATACTCCAAGTATTAGAGCATACTTGGCATAGTGGGCAATATTTGGAATGAAAGTAGTTTCATACCAATCAAGTTAAATTATAACCCAGACTAACCTCAGTCCAAATTCTAAAAAGACCACTAGCATCAGAGAGAACAAAGTCAGTGATTCCAGAACTGGGAATTACAGGCAGCCATAGTACACCAGGAGAGTCTTCCAGGCACCACAAGGCCTTGTAGCTTCAGAGAATCAGCTTGCAAAAGCCTACCTGCTCAAGTTCACCTTCCTGGTTCTATCTGGATGTGGCACAAAGACAACAGCAAAGAGAAATCTCTGCTTGTTTGAAGAGACTGGAAACAGGTAGGTGCTGAGAGGGGATGTGAGATGGTTGGGCAATGTGGAGCTTGTGCCTCTGCTAGGCATAATAAAGTAGAGAAAGATAGGAAAGACAAATGACAAAGCAAAGTGTGATAGGCCTAAAAACAGGTGTTCTAAAGCACATAGTCAGAAGATGATAGTCAGAGAAGATTTTAAAGACTGATGTGGCCTTGCTGTGAACTTGTTTTAAAGGGACACTCAAGTGGATGGAAGGCTCCAGAGAAAGCTGCCTCAGTCTAAGAGGCAGCTAAGAAAAGCAGCACTGAAAAAGCCCATAGAGGGTAAGATAATGTGAGATGTTAACTGTTGCTAAGGTTGTTGTTTATTTTACTTCTCCCTGTAAATAAACATAAAATGTGGGAAAGGCAAGTGGGAAGTTAAGTAACCCTTAGTAAGAAGGTCAAGTACAGAAGCACAGGTTGTCCCTTCTGCAGATTATGGTATCATCTCAGGTGTCTGCCACTAACAGTCAACGGTCCATTCATCACCCATCCCCAGTTGCTGGAATGGCCTCTTCTCAAGATGATTTGTCCAAACACAAACTCTAAAGCAAAGCTAAGCTGCTCAAAGGCAGTTGTCATTCCAGGAACAGGCTTTCTCCCAACCCTACAAAATATGCTTTTTTGCATATTGGCACAGCTGACTGGAGGTTAGCAAGTGTGACACCCAGTGCCATCATACAGCACGTACAGAACAACCAAGTGATCAGGCCCAATCACCATGGGTTCGTGAAAGGCAGGTCCTGCTTGACAAACCTTATCTCCTTCTATGACAAGGTGACACACTCAGTGGATGAGGGAAAGGTTGTGCATGTTGTCTACATAGACTTTAGTGAAGCCTTTGGCACTGTTTCCCACAGCATTCTCCTGGAGAAAACTGGCTACATATGGCCTAGACCAATGCATTCTTTGCTGGGTAAAAAACTGGCTGGATATCTGGGCCCATAGACTTGTGGTGAATGGAGTTAAACCCAGTTGGTGGCCAGTTACAAGTGGTGTTCCCCAGCACCCAGTATTAGGGCCAGTTCTCTTCAATATCTTTATCAATGACCTGGGGAGGGAATCAAGTGCATCCTCAGGAAGTTTCGAAAGATACAAAATTTGGCAGGAGTGTTGATCTGTTGAGGGTAGGAAGGCTCTACAAGGGATCTGGACAAGCTAGATTGATGGGCCGAGGCCAATCGTATAAGGTTCAACAGGGCCAAGTGCCAGGTCCTGCACCTAGTCACAACAACCCCAGGCAACGCTACAGGCTTGGGGAAGAGCAGCTGAAAAGCTGCCCAGCAGAAAAGGACCTGGGGGTGCTGGTCGACAGTCAAATGAACATGAGCCGGCAGTGTGCCCAAGTGGCCAAGAAGGCCAACAGCATCCTGGCCTGCATCAGAAATGGATGCCATCTATCTGGACTTCTAGAAGGCCTTTGACACAGTTCCCCCCAACATCCTTCTCTCTAAGTTGAAGAAATACAGGTTTGACAGGTGGACTGTGGATAAGGAATTCACTGGATACTTGTGGTAGTGGTCAATGCCTCGATGTCCAAATGGAAAAGGGTGACAAGTGGTGTCCCTCAGGGGTCCATACGTGGAAGAATGTTGTTTAATATCTTCATTAATAATATTGACAGTGGCATTGAAAGCACCCTCAGGAAGTTTGCCAATGACACCAAGCTGGTGTATGCCAGGGGGACGGGATGCCATCCAGAGGGACCCAGACAAGCTGGAGAAGTGGGCCCAGGTGAACATCATGAGGTTCAACAAGGCTAAGTGCAGAGTCCTGCAACCAGGCTGGGGCAACCACAGACATCAATATAGGCTGGGGGAAGACATGCTAGAGAGCAGCCCTGTGGAAAAAGACCTGGGGGTACTAGCAGATGAAAAGCTGGACATGAGCCACCCATGTGCAGTTGCAGCCCAGAAGGCCAAACACATCCTGGGCTGCATTGAAAGAAGTGTGGCCAGCAGATCGAGGGAGGTGATTCTACCCCTGTACTCTGCCTTGGTAAAACCTCATCTGGAGTCCTGTGTCCAGCTCTGGAGCCCCCAGCATGAGAAGGATGTGAAATTGTTGGAGCATATCCAGAGGAGGGCAATGAAAACGCTCAGAGGGCCGGAGCACCTCTCTTGTGAAGACAAAGTGAGGGAATTTGGGTTGTTCAGCCCAAAGAAGAGGGGGACCTTATACAGACCTTCCAATACCCAGTAGGGGCCTATAAGAAAGATGGGGAAGACCTGTTCATAAGGGCATGTAACGATAAGACAAGGACTAATGTTTTCAAGCTAGAGAAGGGTAGATTTAGGCTGGACATTAGGAAGAAGTTCTTTAATATGAGGAGAGTGGATCACTGGAACAGGTTGCCTAGAGAGGTGGTTGGGGCCCCATTCCCGGAGACATTCAAAGTGAAGCTTGATGGGGTTCTGGGCAGTATGTTCTAGTTGGAGATGTCCCTGTTTATTGCAGGGGAGGTTGGACTAGATGACCTTTACAGCCTGCTCAGAGTACTCAGGCTTATAAACACCCTTGCCACCATGCTAGAGCCACAGCAAGTGGAAGCTGTGCACTGACATTCACACTTGGACAAGGCCCTCCCCCAAAGACCCTTCTCACAAAATCTCAAACACATTTGGACATGAAGCATTTTGCTTGTGAACCACTGCCAGTGCATGCTCTGGATTCCCTCCTCTCCCTCAGAGACCTACTGTTCCTGGGGAAAGATTGGACCCTTGATAGAAAATTCCCCGTTGAGAGTATGATATCCCGCAAATGCCAAAATCCCTTCTTTCCTCATAGCCGGCGCTGCCACACATTCCTGCCACCTATGTCTCCTCAGCTCAGCTAGGGGAGGCTACCCCCACCAAAGGAACCCTTTTCACAAGATTACAAGCCTGTTCAACATGAGGAAATTAGCTCACAGGTAAGGGCTCCCTACATAACAAGTCCTGTCTTGGAAGACAAGTCCACCAAAACGTGAGGCACTCAGCTCATTAATATAATTACTGCACTCTCCTGCCACCTCCACCACCCTCACACCATATGGAAGACACATACATGCATGTATGAGTATTAGAGAAGGCTGCCCTCCCCCATCAACTCCTTTCTCACAAGGCACCAAGCCTGCCTAAAAACCTCAGCCCATGAACCTATGCTGCCACAGCATGCTTCCCCTGACCACCCCCAAAGGCCTCTGCTCCTTCTGGGCAAGTCTCTGCCTCCCTCCTCACTGCAGATCCTTTTTCCAGAGACTGCAAGCCCACCCAAATGCCTCTCACACAAGGCACTTGCTAGTAAACACCATCACTGCTGCCCATTTCTGCCAGGTCTGCTGCCCTCATAGACCATGTAAACTTCACAAAGGCATCTGCCCCTCCTTGGGAGGCTAATCTTTTCTGAAGAGGACATTTTCACAATACAAGCCCATATGACCACCAGTTCACAAACATCACTGCAGCCTAAGTCCTGCCACTTCCAAAAATAGCAGAAGCACACAGGCTTCTGCCCCTCACTCCAGCTAAGGCTCCAACCCCTGCAGCAGGTCCCCTCTGCTGACATGAGGGTACCCAAACATGAGGCATTCAGCTTGCAGTTGCATGCTCCTGCTGACCCCATCACCCTCATAGTACATAGAAGCCATGCAGGCATCTGCCATTCCCAGGCAGAGAATTCTCCCAGGAATTTCATATCCTGGGAGACTAAGTCCATCTGCCCTACTTTCCCCCACCCCACATAAGGCATACACCTTTTGTGCACCTTTCCTGTGCAAAGCTTTCCTGTTATCCTCCAGTGGGTACTTTCTCCACAAACCTAGAAGTGTGCTGAAACAGGAAACACTCAGCCTCTGAACACAACTTGCAGCCACACTCCTAGTTGTCTGTCAGCTGCACATGTCACTCTTGCGTGAGGCTGTACTCCTCACTAGCAGCTCACTTCTCACAAAAGTGTAGGCCTGCCCAAAAATCTAGTCACTTATGAAACCACCATACACTC
>NW_009954107.1:767178-792710 GCF_000747805.2 Chaetura pelagica | reverse complement strand
ACTCTTTCCACCTGTGACACCCACGCAAGCATCTGTCAGTTCTTAAGAAGGATTCTCCCCCACTGCTCATCACTGTTTGCTAGATTGTAAGCTTCCCTCAAAGACAAGGCTTTTAAGCTCATAAATGTCATTTGCCACCACACACTCCTTCTTTTCAGGTCATCTTCATGGCATACAAAAGCTGCACACAGGCACTATCCCTATCTGGAGAGGCTACACCCTATGCAAGAGAGTTCCTTTTTAAAAGGCCATAAGCCCTTTTTGACAAGAGATATTTAGACACTTCGGCCACCTTCACAGCAAACAAACTGTGTATCAGGCATCTGCTTCTGTCCAGCAAGAGCATGCTTCCCCACAAGCTCCTTTTCACTAGACTATATGCCCCACCAGACTTGAAGCACTTCATTTGCCTTTGCATTACCCTGCACCTTCCACAGTACATGGAAGCTGTGCACAGGTGTGCACCACTGCTCACAGAAACTTCCCCCACCTTCCCTTCTACAACCCAAATACTTCACAAGATTCTGCCACTGCTGCACACTCCTGCCTCTTCTGTCACCCTTACACACCCACTACTCCTGGACATTTTCTCTTTTTCCATTCCCATTTCTTATTTCTATAACTTCAGAGTTTACTTTGGCTGTGAACTCCACCACACCCTCCTACCAAGCCCCAGAGCAAACTCAGGCCACACAAGGTCTCCACCCTAAGTAAAATCCTCCACACTCAGGGTCTCCTTCTCCCATAACACATACCCACATCAATGCTTCCCAACAAGGGAACCTTAGCTCAAGAACACAGGCCCTGCCACAGAGTGTTTCTGACAGCACCACTATCAAAGTCGATTACCACTCCTGGGAAAGGCACCCTCCACAGGGCTCCTTTTGCAAAGATCCTAGCTGCTGTGACACCTCCCAAACAAAAGGCATGCTGTTGGTGAACACCCCTCCCACTACTTCACCACCCTCACAGCACACAGGAGATGCCCACATGCATCTGCCTCTCCATAAGATCTCCCCTCCTACCACCCTTCACTTGGTCCCTTCCATAAGTCAACCTGCAGGTTCACAAGCAACTCTGCATCCTCCTGTTGTGACTATAAACTCACTCAAATATAACTCTGCCACTTCCACAGCAAACAGAGGCAGAGCTCTAAGGTACCCACCAAGCCTGGGCATAGCTCTCCAGCAAGTAGGCTCAGGCACAGGTGCCCACCCCACCCACCACTACCAAGAATAGCTTCTCAAAAAGCCACAAACCCACCCCACCACCTCCCAACACAATGACCTTTCCTCAGGCACACCACCCCTGTCACACACTCTGCCAGCAACACTCTCAAACCAACCTACCACTTCTCTGAAGGCCCCCCATGCATTAGGGGATTTCCCAAAAGGCCCTGAGCCACCCAGGAAGTTGCTATACCCAAGACATTAAAGGTGCAAAAAGCAGCATATGTTTCCATCTCCATATCAAACCCTTTACCTCTCCACCCTAAGTACCTCCTGCCTCCCAATAAGCAGACTGCAACCCTCAGCAAACCCATCGACAAGGGTACTGTGCTCAGCTCCCAGACTGTGGTCCCACCACCTACTCCAAATTACTTCCCTGCAACAAGGACCTCTGTGTGGGGCTTAACTCTCCCCGTAGGTTTCTGAGAGGACTGAAGAACACTGGCCACAGCAGACAGGCCCACCACGCCCACACAGGAGCAGGTGGGCAAACCATTACTTGCCCTTTTATAGTCAGCCTCCCCCTCCCCTACCTACATGGCTTTCTTCTCATGAGCTTATACAATAGTGTAAATGACCCTTACAAAGCACATGCTGGTGATTGCTGCTCTATGCTGCTGCTCACTGCTACTGCTGCCCCTTCTGCCATCACAGCAAAGGTAATACAAATCCTTCCCATCTCCTGGTGAGTTTCCTCATGGCTGCCCAAGCCTCAGGGAGCTTTTGCTGGAATGTGATGTAGTTTTAATTTTGTAGGGTGTTTTATGTTTAGTATAGTAAAGCAGTGAACAGTAGGGGAGTCTGGTGGTTTAACTGAAAAAAATAGATTGGGTTGGTTGTGGGAGTTTCTCTCACCTTTGTTTTTTGTTTTGGTGGGAATTTTTATTTTTTTTTGCATATGAAAAGGCAGACTATTTCTGATTTTAAAAGTTTATGGCTGTGGGGGAGATGCTTCTTATAGCTACCGTAATCTTACAGCCCTATGACTGCAGCTCTGATCTGATTTAAGATCATAATTAAAAAGTCAAACTGCTGGCTTGAATAGAGAGCTATTTATCATGAGGGTTTTTTTATGCTTTGTTCCCAATCTTAATGCCCAAATTACTGAAGATGTTGAGGAACCATTGAATGCAAAATAGTTATGTAGGGCTCTTTTTGTTTCTTTCTGTGTGTGCAGCTATGAAATAATTGTGGTTACAAAAAGCACAACTGATGCAAATATTTATTCTCTGCTCTTCTTGGGATGCTAATGATTAATTCTTCATGTGTCACACATCCCCCTTAAAAATCTTTTATATAGGCCTGAAAACTTCAGAGTGGAAGGAGCAGCTCCTTGATGACTGTTACTAAGATGTGTTTTTACTTGCTATAACAACAGCTGTAAGGAAGCAATCAGGATAGACAGTGGAGGCTTGTTTTGGAAAGTACTTTGTCTTACTTCATGGAAAGCTTCTAGCATGGCTTTACTTTATAGCTCATTTCCTCTTTTCAACTTTCTCACTGTTTCTTTAGCAGTTATGTGCCAGGGCTAAAATGTTGGCTTTGGTTAGAAAGCATTAACTTTCTGACTTTTAATCCTTTTCTTAAAAGTTTGAGTCACGTCGTTATGTGAGGGGCTAGGACTATGAGAAGCTTAAATATGGAGAATGATAGCATGCAGCTATTATGTCAGGTAAAGGGGCAAACCAATTTCTGTAATCTAACTGTATCCTTTAATTTCTGCAAAATAAGGGAAGACAACTTTTGGTATCTTGAAGGAAAGGTAAAACATCTTAACATCTAGCAAAACTGAATTTCCCAGTGAAAATTTAGTGGGTGTTGCTGCAGTATTAAAATACAGCACCTGTGCTAGTTTACCATAAAGCAGAGCATTTAACTTGGCATTATTTGTTCCTTGTGGAAGCGAGTTCAACAGTTTACCCCATAGTTCACAAGTTCCAGAGCACTAATAGCTATGAAAGCTTGCTTTCAAACCATAAAAATTCTTGACCTTGTGGTTGAATGGTATGTATAATTCAAAATGTAACTTTTGCTGTTGCTAAAAGTGAGTGTGAATGAGACAAGCTTCTTTCTGCCCAGTTTCCTCTTATTTCTTGATTTTTCAAGTTAAGCAGCTGTGTGGTTTTTCCTTTGTTGTTTATTTTTTTACCACAGGTTTCTAATTATGTAGCTGATGAGCTTGAATAGTCTTATTTTACTGTAGGAGAAAAGCCTTTATGAATGAAAAGTTAAATGTATACCATATTAAGTTTTTATTTACTTGCCCTGATAATTTGTTACCTACTTCACTTTCAAATGCTTTATTGAAGTCAATAATTGAGACACTATTTCTGTGAGTTTTCATTTCAGTCCTGAATTTAATTAGTGATAGGAGCTTTAAGCTGAGTTGAGAACATAGTTAAGATATTTTGGGCTTTTTTTGGTGTTGTTTTTTTGTTTGTTTGTTTACTGTTTTGGTTTCTGTTTTTGTTGGGTTTTGTTTGATTCTTGTTGTGTTGGTTTTTTTTAAAGAATAACACTGAAGTGTGTCTTCTATGCTTACATATAGAACAAGAACTGCTTCAATATCTCTTCCAGACTTTTTCCAGCCCTTTTATTGCTGTCATAATATTGGGTTAAAGACAGCGAAGTCAAACAAAAATACCACTAGTTGGATAGTTACCAAAATACAGTAAACCAAGTACTGAAGAAAAAATTGTTGTGCAGGACAAGACTAGGCTTCACATTAATAAGAATTTAGTAGAGATAAAATCGCTGTAATCTGTCGGGAAATAGTCAAAGTTGTAGGAAGAACTACAGTCAACTCAACCCTGGATAAAACATCTGTAGATAGAATGTAGTTTTGCCACTATTAACTGGCTGTATATTCTGAGATAAATGTGTTTTCAAAAATAGCTGATTATTGCTAGTAAAGTGCTCTTAGTGCCTCTGGCTACTGAATAGTTGAGAGAGTGTTTTAGCATTTAACTAACACCATGGAAAACTAGCAGAGCACTAAGTCTTTTACTGTGGCAAGTTAGTGAAAACATGAGCTATGCTTGGCTCATCAACGGAGGCAGAAGTTAGCCACCCGGATTGGTCTCAACATAACTCCTCTGCTTAGTGCTGCAGGACAAGGTACAAGAGTTAGAGTGTAGCCCAGTTACTATGAAGTAGCTAAATCTTAGTGGAATGGAGAATGAGCTGGAATGACTTGTACAATAGTATTGGCTCAAGATTAGAGAAGAGTTTTGTTTTCACAGAAACTATTAGCTTTGGCAGGGGTATAGAACTGCTCTTGAATTTCTGGAGAAAGTCTGACAACTTTCAATTTTCATTTTGGTGGAAATAGTGAACCATTTCAGTGCAGATTTTTAAGTGTCATGTATGTGTAAAAATATCAAGCCAATCAAATACCAACTAGATGCCAAGCTAAATTATAGTTACAACTGCATCTACAGTGAGAAATGTTAGTGTGACCTTTCAAAAACCAACTGAGAAGTGAAAAGCCTCTGTAGTAGCACTCAGAGTAGGTATTTTTAGATATTTCTAGGTGTGTGGGGTTTAACTGAAGATTCATTATCTCACTCCTTGGTGGTAATGCTGATTCAGGCATCCTGCTGTACAAAGTGAGTTAGCTGCCTGCTTTGCACTTCTTGGGGGTACAGTTTTGGAGTTACAATTGTCTTGGAGCAATCTACACTGAAGTTTGGAGACAGCAGAGATTGAAATGATAATGTTAAAATAATTCCAAATTAGATATGATAGGATAAGCCATTGTTCTTAAGTCTTGGAATCTGATACAGTATCTGCTGACAGCTAAAGACAGAGTCAAGAGCAGACTTCACAGTCCTGATAGCCTCAGGTAGTCCACTTTCTTTAATAATGTGACTAAATATTACAAATATTTCCAATACACTGCTTTCATTAATCCCTCTCTTGAACATCACCTGTCTCCTAGGAACTTCAAATGTAAGACATTGTTGGGAAGAAAACAGATGGAACAGTGTTCCTGCTCTTAAATGAGGAAATACAGTTCTGGGTGAAAGAAATGCTAAATGTCTTTTGTGGCATAAAATGGTGTTTCAACACAACTGGCTGTAACTCTCAGCTGATTCACCACCAAGGTGTTCGTAGCGGGAACAAAGTGCTAAAACTAGTCCTACCTGCTGTCCCTGCATTTGCTCACTATGCAGTTACACTCCTTGTTAACTTTAGGGCATTTTTATCTAGAGTGACCTCAAAGCTTCTTGGTGATAACGAAAAACTGATGTAGCAAAGCTGTGAGGAGGGCAAGTGTCAGGTCTGGTGCTTCTGCCAGGTGAAGTGTTAGAGGTGAAGATGATTCTGAGGCAGGGTACAGTTGTATTCTTGTGCAACTTTCTCTTCCAGACTTTTTTCTCCTTTTACTCTCAGAGATGACAGCAGCTTGTAAGTCCTTCCAAGGCTGTCAAATTTGAAGTAGGCAGTGAAGATATTTATGCTTTTCTGCCTTAAATAAGTTCTTGCCTTCTGCCTTACAGTATTCAGCTATGACTAATAGTAAGTGGTGGGATATCATGAGCAACTGGAAGCTTGCATAGTAATGTTATTGAAACTAGTGTTATTGCCAATATAAACTCAAATATATTTAATGCTATTATAATTCCCCAGCAGCCTTCCAAATTGGTTGGCAGACTCTGAAAGCCCCCTTTATTATGACTTTGTAAAATCCTGGCATATGAGATTAAATAAATGGATGTTGTGCTTTTAAGCTTTTTAATGGGATTAAAATCTTTGTCAGTTTTGCTCTCCACAATGTAGACTTGCACAGAGAATCTCTCAGATTGGAAAAAATGGCGGTCCCCTGAGGATCTGAGCACCTCTTAGGTATTTTTTTCTTCAATCTCAAACTTGCACTTCATTCGTTGAAATGGCTGCTGTTTTTTTCTGATCTTTTTCACTTTTCCATGTAGGACACTAACACAGACCTCTGCTCAAAGCTTTGCATTCCAGAAGTATTGAAATCTGCCTGCTAGATATTGTGTACTTGTTGGGTCTTACGGGTACTGTACAGAAACACTAGCTATTTAATTATTTTAATGTTAAGTGCAATGAAAGTAGGTGTGAATCATTTAGAAGAGCTTGCCACTTAAGAACGACACAACACAGTATGTAATAACCTAAGGGTATGGAAGAACAAACTTGTTTGTGGGACTGAGCTTGCAACAGAAGGAAGGCTACAGCAGAGAAAGGAGCAACTAATTCTCCACTACAAATGTGGTGCAGATAAACCTGTCTGCTTTCTTGAAGCCAAACTGCCTCATTTCCTCCTAGATCTGATAGTGCCCCAGGTCTGCAAATGGGGCTGGTTCCTGTGCAGAATTGAGTCTGCTGTAGGACTGATACTTCAGATAGCAGCAGCATGTTGGTGCCACTAGGTTTTAGCCTGTTAACTCACTGGTTGGTATCTCTCAAGTGCCTCTCAAGTATCATGTAACACTTCTAAAGGAAAAAGGACTAGAGCTCACAAAAACAATGTAATTGGGAAAATTACCTCATTCTTAATGTTAAATACTTGTAACATTTACTTGATCAATGTTTGTTTCAACTCAGCAGCCTTCTAACTTATGTGAAATCTTGCTTTAACTGAAGCAGTTACTTTTTTAACAGCCATAGCTGTTAGAATCATATGACACTTGACACTTTTGATTTCTATCTTAAAAAGGAATTTCTAGTATTATGGCTACACCAAAAACATGATCCAAAGTGCGCTGTGAGTTGGTGCAAAGACTTTCCGGATTATTGCACCCAGTTTTTAACTTGATCTATTTGGCAAAGGGAAATAGCTGATCTCTGTTTTTAATATTGAGATTTTTATTTAATAAGGCAAGAAAATGCAGTTGTGGCATATGGTCTTCCTTGGTTCTGCTATTAGTTTGCTGTGACTGTTTGCTTCCTGAACCTGTTGTGATCACAGGCTCCTCTTCACTTCATGCTGTCCTCCTAGCTGTTGCTCTAAATAAAATAACATTCTGTGGAACCTTTTAGATTCCTTTTTTGCAAGGCAGGGTGAAGAATAACACTGTTCTTTTTTAAGGCAACTTCATGAGGAAGACGTGCATGTTTTGTCAGAAGTTGCTTATCAGTCAGTTTTGGATATTTGCAAGCTGGTATATATCCATCATGCCTACAGAATACCTGTGCCAAAACTTCTGCCATATGTGAAACTACTTGAAAAACATCTTTAACTAGGATAATGGAAAGTGTACTGAGGTTGCCATACTAGCTCTTTCTATATTAAAGTTTATAGTAATGCTTTTATAGATAAAGGTCTTATTTTGTTATGATGTTTGATCTCTCTATTAAATCTGTGACTAACTTTTTCTCCTGATTCCATAGATGTTGATGTCTGAGATAACCATTTTAATTTAACTTAATGTACTTTCTTCAGCATTATCACAGGGGAACATTCCACTTTATATTCTGCACTGCAACTTTCTCTACTGAACAGAAAAAACTGAGTATGTAATCTTCCAAACACATATTTAGAATGCTAATGCCCTTTCTGTCTGAGTGCTGATTGAATTTAGTCTTAGTAAATTGTACTGCTATTAGATTTCAGTTCAGTTACTTTTAATCCTGCTGGATAGTTAGAATGTGCCCAGCTATTGTCAATGCCCTGCAGTCAGGCAAATGTAGTCAAAGTCTTAAACAGGTGCTAGTTTATGTAATACAGCTTTGCTTTGCATAAATGCACAAGGAAGACTTCGATTATATAGTTTTGTATAGTTGACTGTAACTTGTAGTTCAATAAAATTAAAAGTCAAGGAAGTAAACAAATTTATCCTAGTCACTTGGCATTTTCTAGTACAGCAAATGTAATAAAGATGTCAAAGTTATTTGTAAATTGTACATTAAAAATAGGGTTTGTGCCATTTACTTTCAAAAAATTGAAATGTCGAAGAATTTTTAAGAATTTCAAAACTGATGTTTACAAGGACAGAACTTTAGATATTAGGTACTCCCACTGGACTAAATTGACCACATGCCTTTCACCTCTATATTGGGAATCCTTGAAAGTATTGGGAATCCACACTGGTTGCAAAACAGGATTTATTTGAGTGTAGACATCTAAATTCAGAAAAGTGATTCTAGGAGCCAGAGCTCAGCTGTTACTTGATCTTCAGTTAACCTAGGGAACTGGGATTTGTTAATCAGAGGATTATATACAGTGAAGGGGGGAAGGGTTAAAAAAAGGTATCATACTGCTTCTGTACATACTGAGAAAGCATTGTAGCTTTGGCAAGGCTCAGCACATTAGCATCAATTGAAACCAAAAGCCAAACAGGATTCATAAGTTGTTTCTTTGCCTGGAGACCTTAACACTAACTGGTTGAGTTTCTAAACAACCACTTGTTTCCCAGAGAGAAAGGTGCATAAAGATGCCTTTGCAAGATTAGCCCCATTCTAGGAATTTACCTCATGTATGTGAGTGGAGGTTTTTCTCCCTCTGATGTGAATAGGCTCTTAACTATCTCTTCCACTTCATTAATGATTCCATGTGCTATCAGGATATAAGCTGTTTTGTGTGGTTGTTCAGAAATCTTTACTGACCTGAAAAATATTTCTAAGGCAGGAAACAGTATCAGTACAGGAATGGAGGCTTCAGTTCTGGTTCCTACTCCGCTTGTCCTGTACCTCATCAAAATACTTCTGCAGGAGCTAATCCAAATCAGAAATACAAACTGGCATCAGTGTTTCTCTGTTGCCTGGGAGGACAAAGTATTAACTGAGTAACAGTTTATGAAGTGGGGGATGATGGCTTTAAACTGTGAGGGGGTAGACTTAGGTTAGACATTAGGAAGAAATTCTTCCCTGTGAGGGTGGCAAGACACTAGAAAAGGTTGTCCAGGGAAGCTGTGGATGCCCCATCCCTGGAAGTGTTGGACAGGTCATTGAGCAACCTGGATGAGTGGGAGGTGCCCCTGCCCATGCAACAGGGTTGGCATGATGATCTTGAAGGTCCTTTCCAACCCAAGCCATTCTATGTTTTTATCATAGCTACTGTGGCAGGAACTAGCCCTTAAAAGTTGTGCTAATAGCTGTTGCATGTAGGAAGATGAGATTACTAATTTAAATTTGGATTACACTTTGCACAGGTGCACAGGATGCTCCTCTCAAAAACTGGAACTATACATTATATGCATGGCATTAGCTACATTGTGTTGGTAATTTTATTTAGCCTTGTAAAAGCTAAAATAGATGTAAGAATGCTATTCTTGTTGAAGTGATGCAATTCATAATACCCTTCTAAGATGGATTAGGTAACCTTATTTAACTCTATCCTCTAGAGATCTTTAATAACCTTAACATATTTGTCATTCCCATCTGTTTTAATTTAAGGCTGATTTTGATAACTTCCATCTGACCAATATTGTTTTAAACAGGTACAGCTTACAGTATTTTCAGAATACAAACACAAAGCTTCCTGTTGTGAAGCTAATCATTTCACTGGGCTTGCCCTTATTTAGTCTATGTGAAAGCTTGGAAAGCTTTTTTGAGCAGCTTTTCTTGGTTTGAAATTTCCCCTCCCCTAAACCAGCTCTTGGTAACCTGCTACTGTTCTTGTAACTGTCAGTTTTCTGAATATGTCTCCTGGGAAATAACTGAGCCCAGCTGAAGGGTAAGATGGGAACAGTGAGCTCAGCAGCTGTCCAGTCAGACTTGCAAGGAGGTAAAGGTTTGATGCTTCCCAACAAGTAACAGATCTGATTAGGTTTCTTCATTGAACATGAATGCAGCATACATGCTGTAAATGCCTTATGTGGTAGTAAAGGCTACCATGCAGATGCAAGAAGAAAGGGCAACACTAGTGGTGTACAAGCAAATGCTGTATTATAACTGCATACAGTATTTGGCAATCAGACTGCAACATTTCTGTGCTGGAGTATTCTCATTTCAAGGTATTGATATTTTAATTATAACTGAATGCTTCATTCAAAATAGAAGAATTACAGGAATAACCGTAGCATTGATGCATTAATTCAATTACGTATTTCAAGGCAGCAATTCTATAGATAAACTTTTTTTTTTTAATGGTTAAATTGCACATGTTGCTGACTGTTCTCCATTGACTTTTGTATCTTTTGAGATTTAAAATAAGGCTCAAAGAACAAGCTAATGACAGAAGTATCTTTTTGCTGCTTCTATAACTTTTGTGTATTGCTATGAGGCAAGTGGGCTTACTTATGTGTAAGCAGAATCAAAAAGGCATATCTTATTGCTGATCTACATGAGTAAATTTAAGGAATGGTGAAAGGTGGACTGTAAACTGTAGACTAATGGCTGAGTTGAATCATCATGGTTAGGCAGTGGGTTGCAGTAATGCAAATGGAAGTTCTGTGGAAGCTCTATAGAAACAAGAGTTCTGATCTTTGCTAACTTGATATGATTGCATCTTCTAAGGTCATCCAAGTTTGTCACCTATAATTCCCTTGGCAGAGGCTGAATGATTTATAGAAAGGCTGAAAAAAAGATGAGAAAAATAAGTATTCTTTGTATACAGCAAAACCTGCAGTGCTGAGGCTGTAGAATCAAGATGTAGAACAATAAGCTTAGTATCTAGTCTGCTTTGCAGATATATGATATGCAGGAATATATTGGTTAACTGCTTGTGCCTGTAATTCTCTAAATTTTATCTATTTCATGTTCTTGCCACTGTGCTGACATCCCTGAAGTTCAATGGATGCAGGTTATACCTTGTTTTATTCATTGAGACACCTTTTATGTCTGAGAAAGTTCAGAAAACCAATAGATTGTAGGTGAGCTTAAGCAAAGAGCTTGACATACATCAAGTGACAACATACATAGGTAAGACTGAAGTACTTGCTACTTAGGTTTCACCAACAAGGACTCCCAGGCCCCTCTCATAAGCAAAAGGTTTTGAGAAGATCTACCAGCAGTAACTGGATGAGGGCTGAGTCAGGGATTTCTTCAGAGAATTCAACATGGAAAGAAGTATTGATGGGCTGTATGCAACTGCGCTGAGACAACAATCTGTTATCCTTTAGAGGCTGCTCTCCTCAGTCTTCAAAAGGCTATGGAGATCAGGAGATGCTCCTGATAACTAGAGAGGGGCAAATATTGTACCTCTCTCTAAAAAAGACATGGGGATTCAGTCCCAAGAAGTACAGACTGGTCAACTTAAATTTAATACCTGAAAATATAATGGAGAAAGTCCTCTTGGAGCACGTACCTGAGCACATGAAGGCAGCAATTGGGAAGAGTTAGTATAAGTCTTGCCTGACTAACCTGCTTGTCTTCTAGGATGAAGTGGCCATATTATATAGTGGGTGAATGAAAGTAATTTACCATCACTTTTCCAGGGCTTTTTACACTGTCTCATACAGTATGTATGCTCGTAGCCAAGTTAGGATGTTGTTAGGATGATCTAGATGGATGAACAAAGTTGAAAAAAAGTAAGAAACCTGCATGACTCAGATAGTAGGAGTTAATGTACCATGTTATCTCTGGAGATTGGCAACAACTGGTGTCTATAAAATTTGAAGGTGGGGAAGAATTTGTATTTCCATTTGTCTCAGTATTTCAGTGTAAGATAAATTTCTTCTGGGTTTTCACATTAAAATAAATTTATTATAGCTAAAGAACCCACAACAGTTGCTAAAGTTCCTGCGAAACAGAATTTCTAAGTATTTGTGTAAGCTACTAAATTCCTTGTTAACGGAACTAGGTGAATGTATCTATATCCATTATTGACCAATTGTGTCAATTTCTCATTTGTCTTGTCCCTACCCTTCCCCTTTAATACAGTCATGGACTTTCCATCTTTAATACTTAAAGCTGGGCGTGATTAATTAATTGTATAAGTAGTAGCATATGACTACATTTAAAAGACACAAGTATTCTGTCATTAATGCAGATTTAGTTAAGTGGGATAACTGAGCACACAAAGGGCCTGCATTTTCTATAGACCTACAAGACAGAGAACCATAGTACTCCAGTAATGGGGTAAGAGGCAGAAAGTGTGGAAACATCTTTATTTAAAACTTCAGTAACAAACTCCATTAGAAAATAAGATCGAGGCAGCTGCTTTTATTTAATCTATAAAGTAAATACTAAGACAAACAGTGTTCCTTTATAGCTCTAGTGAAAAGCAATACAAATGTAAGAGCCCTCTATGAATGGTACATAAAATAATTTCTAGAGAAGCTTTGTCTATTTATAAATGGAAAACAGATGTAGACAAGATACATCTGTGGAATAAATACATGATGCCACGGACCTGTTACCCGCACTGCACTTGGAGTAGAAATGCTTCACAGGATCATGCCAGAACTAGCCTGAACTGATACAGTACTTTGGTGACCCTGAGCCTAGTCCAATGTGGCATACTATAGGATCAGTAGGATCAATGCCCCCTGGATATGTTTAAAAATCAGTTTCTTTAGCAGTTGTTACATGCTGTATTTCCCTACTTAGAAATCTGTGAAACTTGGATTAAATTTAAACCTTACTTTTGGATTCAATAGTACACTTGCATTTTTCTCTCCAAGAGTATTCCTTATATTTTGGTAAGTTAGCAGTTTATCTTTACGTAATAAACTGAAGAAACTGTGTTTCCGGGGGAAAAAAAAAATAAACAAAGACAGTTTATGTACCCAGCAAATTCTGTAACTGGTTTTCCTAAGAGATGCTTATCAATAGTAACTAATGAATTGATAAAATCCTGACTTTGGAACATATCATGCACTAGGGAAGTCGTTGTGTAACCAAATTAAAAATAGCTAATTGGTGCTATCTCTTTGGCAGTGATGGGTATCTTGTTTGATGGGAGGTACTCACTGATGGTCCACAGAAACAAGTGGGAAAAAAAATAGCATCTTTATGTGGTAGTTCTTCATATTTACTGGCTTTTAGCTTTTTGAGTAGCCACCTATTGGATTTAGTGCTTCCAGTAAATGCCTTGCTTGAACAACACCCAGTCTTTAAGTAATTTATACTATAAGTAGTTGGGAGAAAGGATAATGTCAGCAAGGGAAGGTTAATCTTTAGAGCACTGAAGGATCAAGTGACATAATAACAAATGCCTCAAGGCTATCACATAAATACATTATCTCTGTTAAGATAAAGCCTATTTTAAATAAAACTTTCATTTTAGTTAATTTTGCTTGTTACTTATAGATGTATAAAACACACTTCCTAATTTTGCACAGTATGTGTATACTTATTTGGACATTGAACACATGTTCTCTTTCTGTAGAAATGTGGTTGCTTGCAAGTCTGAATGGTATGGCATACAAAATGTGCCAAACTGGTTTTACATGAAGGTAGTGATTACAACTGTTCTATAAAAGCTTGAAAACTGCACCCTGTGTTTCATGGTAACAGACATGGAGGAAGCAGAGGTCTGTAGCTCTTGCCAAAAACTCTGTGAAATGCACCAAATACTTCACAAAAGTATGTGAAAAGTATTTACACAGACCTAGCCTTCTAAGTGCTTCAGGGAGGCCTTTCATAAAACCCTGTTTGCATTTGGCACTCATGACTATGTAATGGTGTAACTATAAAAACAGTGTTTAGATATCAAGACATTAACCCTCAATATTAGCTTGTGGAATAAGTATTAGGACTAATGTTCAAATATGAATATCAGTATCCACTGTTCCAATGAAAACGTAGATGCACTGTGAAGATTTAGACACAGTAATTTGAACTCTAGAAGAACAAATCTGCTTTTGTAGTCCATGTAACTGCTGGGTCCTACTTGAGATAAAACCATGAGGAAGCTTGCCAGTATTGGTCAGAAAATGATCTGTGTCTTGGGTTTCTCAAAATATTTGTCAATTGTTGGATCACTTTGCTGTATTGGAGTGGTTAGGTAAAAGTATATTTGGGAGGAGCAGTGAATGAATGGTGCTCTTGATGAATGGGGTAGCAGTTCTTTCAGTTTTCCCATGTGAAAAATGAGGAGTTTATCCTGAGCCATAAGTGATATGGTAAATGATTCAAATGTGACATAAGGTGTTGCCATAGCTTGATGAAAAAAAAAAAAGAAGCTGCTGCGTACCCCAGGTGTCAAATTTTGGGAAGAACTACAGGGGGAGAGAGTGGCAGGCAGGCAGGGATTCAATATACACCTCAGTTCTCTGAAACAACAGGTCTAATCTGTCTTCACTGAGGAGATATAATTAGAGTTAGCTTATTGTGTCAGCTCAGACTCCTGAAATAATTGAAATGAGTATTTTACTGCGAGTCACAATCTTTGCAGTATTACTGAGAAAAGCTAAAAGAGACAACTTGTAGCATATAATTATAATAAATGTTATAGTTAATCTGCTGTGCACTGAATATGATAACATCTTGTCAAATTAATGGTAAAAGCTTTCTGCAGTATCCTAATAATCAGGTTGGTTATTGTTTGTTTTCCATTTCCCCAAAATATATTTTTTCCTTATGCTATGTTCAAAAATACATAAATTGTGCTTTGGAAGGAACCAATTTCAGTTGCTCTGAAGTAAAAGCAAACCAAGTAGTAATGTGTTTTTAGTCACATTGTTAGATACATCAACATCAAAGTGATTTAGTAAGGTCTTCATACATACACTAAATGTCATTCTATATGTACCTAGATGTTTTATGTAGCATGTGTTGGCCATGTGCAGGCTGTGCACAGGCACTGAAGTTCTAAGTTCTTGTGCTTTCCTAATGTCACAATGCCTTTTATTATAGGGGTGTTTGCACTATAGGTTGTGTTTTCATATTTCAGATTATTTTTTGTCCGCCTTCAGTGAAGAATTTGTCTAAGATATGAAATCAGAGCATAAAAGTAAGTGTGCCCTGTACATGGATGAATCTAGAATTTGGTAGTTCTGTTTATAAAAACTTTAACATATGTTTATATATAATAATCTGTAACGCAATGCTCAGCTTTTCTGATGGAGTCAGGAATGCATGTTAACCAGCTACCCTAAAGTGCCTGTTCAGGGATCCTGTAGGGTCAAGTTAGATGATGATTTTCATTAGAATAATGCTACAGAAGAATATAGATCTTAGTTGCACCTCCATCACAGGATTTTGGGCCTAAAACCATTCAGGATTAAAATCCCATTAAGGACTTTGTCACTTAAAGCTAAACACACTAGTGTTTACTCCATCACATTTAGTCCTCTGTTCTTAGTCTTATTTCACAGTGCATAAAGGAGATTTTGAGGCCTTAGAAGTAGACGTAAATGTAGACAATACATTGAGCCCCTGCCAGGTACTACTAGTTAAGCGCTTTCTGGGACGATAGGAGAGTATCTTGAATCTTGAGCTTTGGCATTCCCCAAAAAAGATGGTTTACAACTGAGAGAACTAAGGAGAGAGGAACATTTTTTGAAGGCCTAATATAAATGTTTTTATTTAAAATAACTAACCTTGACATTCTGTCGATGTGTGCTTAAGTGATGTAATCACATTGTAAACATCATGTAAAACTGATTAGATTTTTTTTTTTTTACCAGAAATATAGAAGTATCCAAATGGCTGAAACTTCAGGGTGTCAGTGACTAGGAGCACCAATAACTTCACTAATGTGTGCATACTGAATCGCAATGCTTGGGATTGGAAACAGTTCTCAGTTGCTCAGTTTTGGTTTTGTTTTGTTTTTTTTTAAAAAGTGATATTTTTAGAACTTAGTCTTTAAGTTTACAGCTGTTGGTCTCAGATTATTTTTTTTTATGTCCCCTAAAATTTCACACTTGTTGTTTTACATTAGGGTAGTTGTAACTGCTATAATTTTCTATGGTTATTTCACTTTAAAATACTGGGTAGAAATAATATTTTGCAGGCTCTCATTAAATGAGAGATGGTGTATTGGAAAGCTGAAGCTGAGAAGAATTTGCTGCTTTCAATACATTGTGAATTGTTGGATTCAGATTACTTTAAGTAGCTATGTAATATGTTGCAAAAGTGGAGTGCTAATGAATACACAGATTGCAGGACAGAAGATACTGTGTGCTGAAGTAAACTGATATTCTCCAGCTTCTATTAAACTAGTCCCCTGAAAAGACCTGAGCTAACATTAGAGATGGTGGGAACTGGCTTGCATTCAGGGTTTTGTTCAGGTCTATTCATATTTTGTGAAAAGGGATGGCTTGAGAGAAACTTTTATATGCAGTGTAATGGTTTATCCAGAAGGTATGAAAACCAGAATACAGATTTATTGAATTGAGATGATTGAATTAAAATACACATGCTTTTGAGACTCCTAGACTTATGTTAGCAGTCGGATAAACTCAGAACTGACCTAACTTTGTGCAAGCTAACACAGGACTAGAAGCATTTAAACAGAATTTATGATTTAATGGTGCCAGACCAAACTCTGAGCATAAGTTTATTTTGCTTTGTTTATTTCTAATGGTATTTTTCTGTACATCCCTTTTCAATGTAGCATTCTTAAGACAAACTATGAAATTATTTTAATGGTTGGAAAAATTCACTTACAGGGATAGAACTGTTGTTACAATTCTTTCAAATAGAATTAAAAATTAAAATTTTATCATAAAAGCCTTGATGACAATCATATGAGTTTCCATCTAGTGCCGAGACTTTTATGATCAGCTAGTTTGGGTGCTACTGAAACCTGTGGCAAATTCAACTTTTGTCCTTTAACCATGCTGTGTCTCTGAATTAATCTCAAACCCGTGCTTAACCATTTAAGCTGCTGTTACACCAGTTTCTTATGTTAATTAGCAGGTTATTTTGATATGTATTTTCTTTGAACTGTCTACTGACTTGCAAAGCCAGAACTACTTGTGGGATGGAATAGTTTTTTAGTTCCTCCGATTAGATAGTAAGTAATAGTTGTTCAGTTTCAGAATTGTCTTTGGCTATAGATCATTAGGCTTTGCATTTTGGTCTTACTATATCAACAAGACTATTTACAGCAATAATGGTGCTTGTGTTAGGAAATGTTAATTAGAATATTATTGTATGAAATCTGTATTTGCTGTGAGATTCATTGGTGTGAGTCATGTGCTAGGAGTGTTGATTGTTTTGTAATCTGATATGTCATACCACCTGGCATTTTCTTAGCTTAATTCCAACAATATTAATCAGCTGCACATTGTAGCAGCCATGCACTTGCCAGATTCTGAATAGCACCACTGTACTGTTAAGTGCTGTACTACATCTCGGTGTCAAGGTACAGTGCACCTCAGTTTCTTCTGTAACAGTCTTACGCAGGCTGTAATGTTCAAAAACAAAGCAGAATCTAATAGTAGCATATCTTCAGAGCATAGTAATTGCTGACATTAAAACTCAATGCATTTTGACAAAAGCTCTAATATTTTCCCTGCGTTGTTCTAAGAAGTTAGGTATGTTAATCATAAGGGCATGCTGGCTTTATTTGTGAAGTTTCACAGAAAGTATTACTGCCTGTATGACTCCACAAGTTAATATAATCAAATGTCATCCATAAATAGAAATGTAATGCATTATTTAATTTTAAATTATTAAAGGTACCAAACAGTTCAGAGTTCATAGCATGTAAAAGGCAGATTTGGCCGTCAAAAGAGTCTAAAACATAGCAGTTGCTAAACCAGACAGTCCACTCAATTATTTTGTTGGTTGTTTGTTTCTTTTTGTTATATCATCAACCCCACCCCAAAGTGGCAACTATAGATATCTAAAACACTTAACTAAAACTTGCATAGATGGAAAATATAGGGATTTTTTGTAGAACCTTTAAAAAATTATTAAACTGTGTTTTTTTCATTTTTTTTTTTTTACTTTATATAGAACATAATACTTGGAGTGCTAAAAGTCTGGACGCTGTATTTTGTAGCAATGGTATTGCAGATTTGCAATCCAACATGGAGAAGTAGAAGCTTTCAGTAGTTTGAGGTTTTAGGGCACAATTACTTTAACCTAAAGTATACAGCTGAAAGAATGTTTTGCCAACTCCAGTTAAATTCTTTACTATATACACAGGCACTGAACTTGGCAGCTGTTTGTACAATCAGTGGGTCAAAGTATGTTCCTGGCTACGTTGACCCAGCTGTGTACTGTTACAGCTTGTGTGCAAACTTGAAGGAAGAAAACAATCCTATTACACACGGCTTATGAAAACGGTTCACTTCAAGTAAGATGACTAAACTGCCAGTACATGCTTCTTCCCAGGGTAGATCACAGCTATCAGTGTGGGTGAAAGGATCACGCCCTACAAAAAGGAAACTGCTGTGGAGGGACATAGATGTCCGCTGTGATTACCATTGGTAATTGGATACATTTTTCTTCTGAGCAGTAAGCAGTTCCGAAGCATATGGTAAGTGTTTTTATTTTTAGTATACTTGAGGAATTGTTTTGCTTAATGAATGAAAAAAGGAGTTTTATTCACTCAAGAGCAGTGATTTGGATAATGAAATTAGCTTCTAAAGAAAAACATGTCACAGAAGCAGTTACTCTAATCTAGGCCTGTTTATCGAGTGATGCTGCAGGGATGTGATACAAAGAGCATTTTGGGGTCTGGAATAAAGAAAGGATGGCTGAGGCTAATAACAAAATTGCAAGGTAAGCAAGGATGTTCATGTGGAAGAGATAGCAAGATTAGTGGTTTGAGACATTTGCTGTTCCTGCATTTGAATACTGAATCAAACGAGGACAGATACTTACATAAAACAGCTCTGTGATATGCTAGTAGGATTACTTTGTAGTACATTTTCCTGAAGGAACTGTAAACCAGTGTCTAGCAGTCAAAATCCCAGCCTCCTGTGTTTCCCTTTTCTGTAAACTGCAGGTTTCTTTAGATTGGCTTCAATCCAGTAACAAAACCAGCCAGTTACTTTCACTGCATCCTTTGATGTGTAATTTCTCTTTAACTGACTTAGGTTGATCACAGGCATATTAATCCTGTAAAGGGATTATTTGCTATAGAGGCTTTTTGCTTTTGCTGTAGGAAATAAAGGAAGCCAGAAACTACTTATCTTTCCGGTGTGATATCTTATCTTTCAGTGTGGTTTGTAATGACATAGGTGCTTTTATAATGGCATATATTATATTGTCTTAGCTGTGTTATTCTTTAAGAGAAGGTGGGAAGCAATGTTAAGTAAATTTTTGTTTAAACAGATATATTTATGCTTACCAGGATGGATAGGAGACAATATGAGAAACAGCTGGCAAATGGCATAGGGCATAAAAAAGAAAAATAACAAACCAGGAATTTGAAAAATATATGTACCTTAAAGCATTTAAAAATCAATGTCATGGGGTACAAACAATCATAAATCCACTGAAGAAACACTTTGCTTTTGTTCCATTCATACTGCACATTAAGTTATATTTGGTGAAAGATCTGAGCCACTTTCATGGATCTCATTTCAGTGATCTCTTGCTTCCTTCTATTTTCTTTCTTTTTGTTATCGTTAATTGGTTTATCCTATATGGCTTTTAAATTTGCATCTTGCTGACTGTCCTGGGTTATCAAAGTTTTTGCTAATGGCCGTCTAAATATCAAGAAACCTCAGTGTTCACACGTGTTCTATAGGTGTACAGTCCTAATTCTATAAGAAAGCTTAAATCTAGTCCCGCCCACAATCAGGCTTCACACGTGTGAATCTAGTACAGGCGCAATGCTTCGTGAACAGTGGGAATTTCTGGTAATTTTTTATAATCTACCTACCTGCTGGTGTCTATTGAGAATCATCAAAGACCCGGTTGAAGTCATGTTGTGAAGCTTGTCAAAAATTCTTACTAGTGATATTTTACAGCCCTTCAGTCATCCATATACATCTTCCCAATCCAAAACTCAGAGGTATCTTTTAACCAGCATTGTACTGGTTTTGCTTGTGGTTCTTTCGTTGCTGCATTGATGGTTACAAAACTTGCTGGTGAAAAAAATCCACTAATGTTTCCATTGTCTGGAAAACCTTAGCATGCAAACACTGTTCAGGCCGTCTAAACAGTATTTTCAGTTGGTTATTGCTAACTGGGTAATTTGGGAATGCTGTAAGAGCTGCCATAGATACTTTATACATAATGAAGTAGATATTGAATTAAACTGGCACGTAAGGACCCACATCCAGTGCACAAGATATTCAGGAATGTATCCAATGGCATAATTCCATAGGGTTTTGCATAAGATTCTTTCAGACTACATAGCTGAAATGCTGTAACACTTCAAGCAAAACCGATGGGCTGAGCTTGCAATGGTCCAGCAGGCAAAAATTTGCAGTACTTGACCCTTATTTTTATTTGATTGTCCCAAAACTTTTATGCACGAGGTGGAAGGCTGTGAGATATTTCAGGCTTAAAAAAAAAAAAAAAATTAAAATGGCCTTAAGACCTGAGGAGTTTTGTTCTCTGTCAGTGTTGAGTTTTGTTTAGTTGCATATATACTGGAGCCTAGTATTTGCAAGATGGAAGGCATGTAGCATTTGTATCACATACATACCTTCTGCAGACTGGAAAATCTACCTATGCTGAATCAAGTTAGAAAACATTAAGAAAACTCCCAGCAATAATTTCATTTAAGTTTTTAAATTTTAAGTTCATTCAATTTTAATTCTTTCTATTTTTGCCTATTGAGCAGTGACTTTTTCTATGCTAATAGATGATTTTTCCAACTGTTACATATAAGGAAAAGTCTAATGCTTTACATCTAGGCATGAAATATTTTTGTATTTGTCAGCCTGTTTTTGTTTTGTTTAGTTTTTAAAAAAGAAAATATAGCAAGCTACTGAGCATTCTACTTTACATACAGGACATGACTAAAGGGAAGTGACTATTCATGCAAATGAAACTATTGAGGAAATACAAATTATTCTTGTGTCAAAATAATGATCTCTTGTGGAGACTTAATTCAAGAAGGTACTCAGTTTTTTTAGATGTAAATATTTATTCAAATGTGTGATGATAGATATACAGATGTGGACTGAACAGTTTTACACAGTTACTATTGTACTCTATACCCACTGTGTAGTTCTAGTTTAATTAAGATTCCTGTTCTGTTTTTTAATTGGAAAAGGCAGTTTTACCGAGCCCAAGTACTTGAGAAAGATAATGGATGCACAAGATGTAATTAAATTACTCTTGTCCCCTGAATGTTTTCTTTGATGAGGCAAGACCAGTTCATCAATAAGCTGCCACCAGTGTTTGTGTAGGACAGTGTGGTAGAAGCACTCAGTTGAAGTGTTTGGTCCATTCTTCCACCAGATGGGGATACATAGGTTGTCTTTTTGAGAACAGTGTCATAATGATAAAAGCTGTGTGTTTGGGGAGTGCTTCAAAACTCATTTTGTAAAAGTAGCACTTGGGTTTGGAAGTTCATGACATGCAATGAGAAGGAAATGAAAATTGCTTCTATAAAACTTGTAGCAGCTGAGTTTCCTTGAAATGTGCTCTCAAAACTTAATTTAAAAAAAACAGGTAGCCTGAGGTAATTTGTTTTGTACTTTATGCAAAGTACACTCCTATTTCTAAGCAGATTTTGTCTTGATGATATACTAAAAACTTATGTATATTAGCAAATTCTGAAAATTCTGAATATTTAACTGTATAACTGTGTTTTCTTTTTCCCCATTTAACTGTGGTCTCTTAAATTACAATACAAAGTTCTAGGAGTCAGACTCATGCCAGTTGAGCTCTCTGAACATTTAGTAAGTAACTTCAAGCTCAATATGAGCAGGGTTGTAAAGAAATAATTGAATCACAGAATGTCTTGGGTTGGAAAGAACCTCTAAAGGTCACCTAGTCCAACCCTCCTACAATAAGAAGGGACATCTCCCACTAGAAGAGGTTGCTCATAGCCCCACCAAGCCTGATCTTGAATGTCTCCAGGGATGGGGCCCCAACCACCTCTCTAGGCAACTTGTTCCAGTGATTCAGTCCTCTTCCTTCATATTAAAGAACTTCTTCCTAATGTCCAGCCTAAATCTACCCTTCTCTACCCCTTGTCCTATCATTACATGTCATTGTGAACAAATCTTCCCCAGCCTTCTTATAGACTACTTTCAGGTACTTGAAGGTCTCTACAAGGTCTCCCCCCCTGGATACTTGTCTTCTTCAGCCTGACCAACCCAAATTCTCTCACTTTGTCTTCACAAGAGAGGTGCTCCAGCCCTCTGATTGTTTTCATTGTCTTCCTCTGGACATGCTCCAACAATTTCACATCCTTCTTGTGTTGGGGGCTCCAGAGCTGGACACAGGACTCCAGATGAGGTCTTACCAAGGCAGAGTAGAGAGGCAGAATCACCTCCCTCAATCTGCTGGCCACACTTCTTTCAATGCAGCCCAGGATGTGTTTGGCTTTCTAGGCTGCAACTGCACATGGGTGGCTCATGTCCAGCTTTTCATCTGCTAGTACCCCTAGGTCTTTTACCACAGGGCTGCTCTCTAGCATGTCTTCCCCCAGCCTGTATTGATGTCTGTGGTTGCCCCAGCCTGGTTGCAGGACTCTGCACTTAGCCTTGTTGAACCTCATGAGGTTCACCTGGGCCCACTTCTCCAGCTTGTCTGGGTCCCTCTGGATGGCATCCCATCCCTCTTGCGTATCAACTTTTTTTGCATATAGAAAGGCTTTGAAAAATTGTAAGAAAATTGCTATTCCACAGCTACAAAACCAGTTTTAGGACTTTCCTGTTTTTCTGCAGTATTACTCACCTGCTGCAGGAAAATATTTTAGCTGCTCTGAATTCAGAAAGTTTCAGTTAATTTTGTGCTGTAATGTCATAATTATCCAGGTCAGACTAACATGTTCCCTTTGCCAGACTAGGAATTAGTACTGGAGGCTTAGATAACTTTATCTGGCCGATGAAAAGTGCAAATGTAGGAAATGTGAATCTGTAGATCCTGTTCTAGAAGGCCTGCTGTTTTTATGGAGCAATTGAGTGAGTACTCTTCATAACCTGCTTTACACAACCAAACACACATATCAGTCTACCTGCTTTGGCAACTGGCTGAAAGGGGGTTTGGGGAATGGCAAAGAGTTCCTAAGTGTTCTTTGTTAAACTGAGTACAAAAAAAAAAAAAAAAACCACCAAAAAACACTGCAACACAAAGCTTCTGATGTTTTCTTACTGCCCTTCACACAGGATTTTCAGCTATTTGTGGTCTGTTACAGCAAGGAAGTTAAAGGTGGAGAGTTGCTTTAGGCAAGTGTTTATTGTGCTAGAAGGTCCAGCTGCAAGCAGTTGGTTATATATAGTTGCAGTGCTGTTCTGCAAGCTTCTCCTACATGCTATGTAGTTTTATATTCCTGGCCTTTAACATGTGGATGAGTCAAAGGCTTTTATGCATCATACTTGTTCAAACAAAAAATGTACCTTGTGTAATAGCTGGCTTAGTGTGGCAAACCATCCTGGCTGTACTTTCCCACTGCCTTTTCATCTGAGGTCCTTCCACGGTCATAAGATATCCTCACCAACCTGCATTCACACCAGGAGCGGGAATAAGTTCAGTGTACAAGGCTTATTTCCACCCTTCATTGTCATGTCGGTGCAGCCACACTGGGTAGCTTGGATGATTTTTGGAGATATTGGGCTCCTCTTCCACCTTCAAGACTCTAACCTACAATAAGTTACTACCATGTGCATTCCCTTTTCCTCTAATTTGTATGTCCATTTTTATCTTCCTACCCCATTAATTCTGACAGACACAAGCTTGAGCAGAGGGCTTTCTTGTTACAGAAATCATACTTGGTCTGCAGTTGTAAATGCTTAAAAAATAAATGGAGCAAATACAAGTACACTTTCCTCGGTACACTCAAACTGTACTGCACTCTTTGCTTAATGATTTACTGTTTCAATTTTGTACCTGGTTTATTGACAATATAGGAGGGTTTAGCTGCTGAAGATTTAACCAAAAGTGAATTGAGGAAAATGGTTAAATATTTTTGTATTTTATTTCATTCTTCAGGTTATGGATCTCTGGCTCATTAATAAACACTGAGATAATTCTAGCCTGGTAGAAATACTTACAAAAGCATATTTCACCAATAGCAATTTTGGATGTTGTTGCTGACTTTTTTAAAAAATAGCTCACACATCTTGACCTTGAGAGTACATGACAAAATACCTTCATTGGGTTTTGTGATCAATGAGGAATGATGCTTTGAGGGATGAGACAGTACTGCTCAGGTTAATATGTACGAAAAGTGTAATTGGTTAATACAAGGACAGAGTGAGAATGTTAAGTGCATCACTAACTGGAAAATGTATTGGAATTTAGAATAATTGATAAATACATTAATATATAAATTCTTCAGAAATTATTACATTAAGCATTACTCTTCCTTTTATCAAACCTCATGCTTGACTACCCCAAATTTCAATTAATTGCTTTCAAGCTAGTTGCATTAAAAGCTTTGACTTCATAGTTCATCCCAATTTTCCTTCTAAAGAACTAATTCTTTGTATTTACTAAACTTTGTAAAGTTACACTTTGTTCTTTATCGTAAGTCAAACATCTTTGCTTCTGGCACTGTGTAGCTCTTTCATTTATTTGAATAAATGGGAGAACATTATTTTTATCTGTGGTTTCTACACCACTATAATATTCCCTTTGGCTTTTTAAATTAATTTTAGAAAGCTAAATTTTTACCCACTATTTCTTTGGCTATCACTTTAATTTGTTCTTATTTGTCCAAAAATCTCTGTGAAAGTAATATGAAAGCTGTACTATTGGTATTTGAATAAAATATTTGCTCAGTGTTCTTTTTTCTTGGTGCCGATTTGAGTTTCATAAATTGTACAGTTCACATCAACAACTTTTTTAAGATAGTATCAGCAGTCAGCGTGGAATCTTGAGTTGGTGGTGAAGTCTTTCTAAACTTCATTTCATGTAAAAATATTATCTGTAGCTTCTGAAAAAAATGTTTTACATACCTGAGTTATTGTCGAAGAAAAGGCAGCAACACTTCTGGTGTACATACAGCTGGAATAATCTCCAAGTATAGCATGACTATGTTTTGCATCATATGTAAGCCTATAGCTGAGCAGAATGATGAGAGTTTATATTGTAGAATAGTAGAATGAATTATAACATCAAAATACATACTAGTTTCTGAAAACCTAAGGAGGTGAAATTTGATCTGTAACTATTTTAAGTGTGTGAATGCATGGGCTGAGATATTCTTACCTAATCATACTTCAGGTGATTTTCCAAGGGGAGTCACAATTTCGTATGGATCTTAAACTAGAATAGAGAGATTTTAGCAAAGAGGCATTATAAAGTGTAGTGGAAAAATTCTTTTGCCTCAGATGTGTGGCTGTTAGTGCCCAAGACCAGAGGTCACATGCTGAACTGAGATTTACTGTTTCTTGACAAGCACTGATATTGTTAGCGGTT
>NW_009954107.1:733903-767163 GCF_000747805.2 Chaetura pelagica | reverse complement strand
CGGTTCAGCTGTAAAAGAATGCTGGAAAACAATGGGGACCAGATCACTGTTGCAAAATTTATTTGGATTCACTGTGCAAAGCAGCATAGCAAATGTACCTGCAAAGTTAACCAAAAGTCACACTACCCACAGTCATAAATCCAATTGTCATTGTTAAAAAGACCTTTAAAACTAAAAAAAATAAATAAATTACAATGGTAAAAATATGAAAAAATGTGTTCTCTTTATCTTTAGAATTATAAAGTAGCTCCTTTTGTAGCTTATCGGTGAGCAACATGATGAGTGTAGATTTCATAAGATAGCATTGAACTTGCTTTTGGTGGAGTCTCAATTATGCTGATATGGTGTATTACATTGGTTCTCAACAGTCTTATCCTCTACTTTAAATTAAACTTCAGTTTTGTGATGGAAAAACACAGACCCTGACCTTTAGAGAAGCTGGTATATAGGCAGCATTTTACTAGTTCAGATTCCTGTGCTAATGATACTGACAGAAACATATGCAGTAGTGAGGAAAAATCAACAGGACTTCTGAAATAGATTTAGATCAGGTTCTCTAGCATAAATTAACATCCATTTTTTTCAGACTGCTCTTTTTTCCTTTTTATGGGCACAGCTGGACACTGGAGAGAGTTTGTTTTTATTAAGAAGTGTGAAATTTAGTATTAGATCTGGAATGTGTAAATAGTTGTATGAAATGGAGATTGCTGTTGTGTTTAGAAACTTTTGCATTTAGAAACTTTGTTGCATTTAGTGAGACCAGCTTCAAACCCTAGACCAAAAGTTTGCTAAATTCAACTGTTAACAAAATGGCATAGGATTAATTATTGGTTGTCATTATAAAGTAATCCCTATGTGCACCAAACTGGTCTTTAATTGTATCTTGTGCTAGCTGTCCTCTAGCTAGAAGCTTGGCTGTGATCCTTGGTGCTCTTAATCAGGGAGGTTGAGATGATCAGGCTTTAATTCTGAGATAATTCAGAACAAAAGTTAATTTTTCGTCACTTCATGCTTAGCTTTATAGTTCTTGCCACCCTTCTAAAAATGAGGGTCTTGCCTACTAGACACTTTCTATTGTCTATGGTTTTAGTCAGTTATCTTTCATAGATACTTGGCAAGATGTTCTGCTCCACTACACTGCTTTGTGATTATGTTCTCTATCTTTCCAGTTTCACTCTAATGCTTCCAAAATAAAGCTACATAATTTCTTTACCCTTCTGATGGTCTTGTTGCTCATAATTACATAAAATGTTTTTGTTTGGCTACACCAGCACTGTTAAAAGATACTCCTGTACTGTTTATTATACTTTTTGTACGTTTCATGCTAACTTGCCTGAAACCCAAATATTTAATATATCCCAATTACTGCACAGGCGTATTATAGACATCACAGCCCTCTGTTTTTAGCCCTACAGGGAAGAACAGAAAACCTACTGTATATTAAATCTAAAAATTCAGTCAATTTTAATCTCACCTTGATGGCACTCAAGATGAGGTCACTTCTACAAGATAATCAACATTGTTTCATAAAATGAAGGTGAATTCAATGATGTTTTAATTTAGTGAAGCTTTTAAATTCCCCTTTTAAAATATTTCAGCAGCAAACATCTCTGCTTGCTTTCTTCTGGCATAGAATTGAAAGCAAAGCAGTCAGCAAAACTGTGGGGTGTCTTAATCCTTCCTTTGCAGTCACGAGAAATGTAACCTTATGTGTCAAACATAATGAAGCTTTAGTTTGAGGCTATAATTTGCTAAAGCATGCCTTCATTTAGTGTTTTTTTTTGTAAAATCTGTTAGTAGAGGAAACAATATTTGTATAAGCAGTTATGAGTTTAGTTATCTAATATTATTAGATGAATGCTTAACAGGCACAAACGTGTATCTATTTTGCTGATTTTTCCATTCTATATGAACAATCTATTGGTTATAATATGTTACATAATTTGGAGAGCTTATATAAAGGTACTGCAATCTCTAAGGTATCTTCCAGTTGAGTAGATCAAAAGATGAAACTATTTTATCATTATACTTTATATTTTAAATTTTAAATTAAAAACTGTATGTAGTGCTAATTGTTTAATAAGACTTTCATAAACACTTTGATATCCTCATGCTGCTTCTCCCAGCCTGTAGCAGTTTAAAAATGTGGTCATGTGGTATTAAAATCCATGAACCCTAAAAATTACAGTAGAAAAAATTTAACTGACCTTATGGATTAAAATTTTTTAATTGAAATTTTCTGCTAGCTGTTTTTACATCAAACTCAATCTTAAGGGTTTTATTTGTTCTTCATGCTATTTTGTAATGCACTAATTGATGTGCACTCGAAGATTTCTCTGACTTATCAATACTGTCACTGTTACAGCCATTTTCAAATTTTTTTACAACTTGTCTAGTTCTTTGTCTGTTAGTCCAATAGCACAGAATGCATGAAACTACATCCCAAAGAAGGATGTAAATCAGGCATTTTCTTGAAGTCATGATTGGTCTAATCAAGGACTGTTTTTTCTACAATGCTACAAAGAATCATTTGCCAAACCTCTTGGTCATAAAGGGTTTTTTTCCATTATTTAAGCACAACAATCCCAAACTTTGGAATAAACTGGGTTTTTGTTAATTTAAGTTCTGTCTGCTTTATAACGATCAATATTATTATTGCATTTCTAGCTCAGTTATTTATTCAACAGAACAAATAATAGAAGCTTTTGCTGTGTCCTTGTTTTATCTAGGCCCCTGGAAAGGCAGCCTTTCCTTAGATTTTAGTGTGAATGAAGGGAATCAGCAGGGTGAGTAAAACAAGACAGATCTTTAAGCCAAACAAACAGTAAGACTTGAAACAATTAAATTTCTAAACATGTAAAGAAGTCAATTCTACAGTATGTGCTGGAACAGATATTTATCAGCCAAAGATGTGGGTATAGTCTTTTTTAGTGAAAGCCACCCAAGGGAGAGTGCTGAGGGCAGGACCATGCTTGTTTCCCTGCAGTTCTGAGCAGGAACACACTCAGCTTGTAACTCTGAGGTTTTTCTGGTACTGGACATTTAATTAAAGAGAACTTTTCCTTCTTGTTAGACCCAACTGGACATAGTCCTGCACAAGCTGCTCTAGCTGACCCTGCTTGAGAGAGGTGAGACCCAGGAGACCCTTCCAACCTCATTGTTGCTGTGATTGCAAGAATACATTATAGGGCTATTCAGGATTGAAGAAGGAGCAGATGAGAAGTAAAAAAGAAAACAGTACATGAAAGAAATCCAGTTCTTTAATCTCGTTCCTCCTGCAGTTGTTTTTGCTCAAAACCTAAGTAGTGCTAGAAGCAAAATGAGAACAGCTGATGTGGGAATAAAGCAAATACTGCAGTATCTTCATCTGGGGATGAATTACATGCTAATGTTTGACACAACAATACAGCACATGATCTTGCAGGTACTGGCTTTATCTATTTATTTTCTGGGCAGACACCATTATTAAACATTAGGAACAACAGCTTTAAAACTTGTGACCACAAAACTTCACTGTACCTACAATTCTCTCAGACATTGCCAGAAAACTTCCGTACCAACTTTGCATATCATGTTGGAATTTTACAACCGAAAGATATAAAAGATAATCCTTAAAACCTTAAGGGATGCAGTGTACTTTTTGAATTGTTGTAGGAAACTACACTCCAGGATAATTTTTTGCAGCTCAAACAAACAGTGGGGTTTCTGGAGGGAATATTCAGTAGTAAAACTATTGCACAGGAAACAAAATTAATTAATCAGTTCCCCAGTTTCCTACTCCTTTGAGCTGCTATTTCAAATCATATTGTCTTGTTTTTTCTAGCTATTTTATTGCATATGCATTTCAAGCAGTTACTGTCTCTGTTGCTTTCAGTTTCTAAAGGCAATTATGGAATTTATTTCTTTACGCATAAAACTTTCAAATGTGATACTACTACAATTCTATGATTTTTTGCAATGTGTTTGATGTATGGTTAGTGTTTTGTCTAAATTACATTACATGACTCTTGGGGAAGGCCCTGATCACTTATTTGACATGATAGAAAGCATGTTTTCAGTATTCAGTAATCTGAATAAAAGTGAAAAAAAAATTAAGGACTTGTAGTATAGACAAGCTGGTAAGAGTATGTTTAAGCTTGATGCTTTTTAGAGCACTTGTGAGGAAGGCACTAAGTTGAAGTATTTGTATTCACTGATGGTAAGTCATTTTTAAACTATTCATTTTAGTGTATATTGAGACAAATTTCAGATCTGGTTATGTTGGTTCCTATAGGAATCACCCCAGAGTTCCATGTACCAAAATAAAGCAAATGAATTTACCTTCTGTGCAGCAGATGTGCTTTAGCACAACTGCACTCTTTAAGTAGGTTCTAATTTTACAATGTACAATTTTAAAGGTATTTACAACTGTAGCTGAGTATACATTTCTGAAAGGTGATCCTGCTGTTTGATTCTTTTTGATAAATTATTTTCTTTGGGCTCTTGCAGCAAAAAAAAAAGCCAGTTTACGTAGTGAAATACCCTGACCCACAAAAGGATTTTGAGTAGTGAAATACTGGGACCATAGCTATTTCTTCAGAGTGTGTATAAAAGCTTAATTATGGAGGAGCATTAGTCATCTAAATCAAGTTACATTAATGTCTGAAAGTCACAGTAGCACTGAGTGCACCCTCAGAAAGTTTACTGATGACAACAAAGTGTGTGGTGATGTTGACATGCTGGAGGGAAGGGATGCCATCCAGAGGGACCTTGACAGGCTTGAGAAGTGGGCTCATGCAAACTGTATGAAGCTCAACGAGGCCAAGCTCAAGGTCCTGCACCTGGTCAGGGCAACCCCAAGCACAAATACAGGCTGGGTGGAGAATGGATCTAAAACAGTCTAGAGAAGGACTTGTGAGTGATGGTGGACGAGAAGCTCAACAGCAATGTGCGCTTGCAACCCAGAAAGCCAGTTGTGTCCTGGGCTGCATCAAAAGAAGTGTAGTCAGTAGGTCAAGGGAGATGATTCTCCCCCTTTACTTGGCTCTCATGAAGTCAAGATAGAGGAAGAGTTTGACGTGGTAGATGAGGATTGGGTTAGGGATCAGTTGAGTAATCTGGACATCCATAAATCAATGGGTCCGGATGGAATGCACCCAAGAGTGCTGAGGGAGCTGGCGGAGGTCATTGCTAGGCCACTCTCCATCATCTTCAGTAAGTCATGGGCAACAGGAGAGGTGCCTGAGGACTGGAGGATAGCAAATGTCACTCTAGTCTACAAGAAGGGCAAGAAGGAGGACCCGGGTAACTATAGACCAGTCAGCCTCACCTCCATCCCTGGAAAGGTGATGGAACAACTTGTTCTTGGCACTATCTCCAGGCACATCAAGGACATGGGGGTCATCAAGAGCAGTCAACATGGTTTTATCAAGGGTAAATCATGTTTGACTAACCTCATAGCCTTCTATGAGGAAATTACTAGGTGGATAGATGATGGTAGAGCGGTAGATGTGGTTTATCTTGATTTCAGTAAAGCATTTGACACCGTCTCCCACAGCATCCTTGTGGATAAGTTGATCAGGTATGGGTTTGGTGACCAGGAAGTGAGGTGGATTAGGAACTGGTTGAAAGGAAGGAGTCAGAGAGTTGTAGTCAATGGGGTAGAATCTGGTTGGAGGTGTGTTACTAGTGGAGTCCCACAAGGGTCGGTGCTGGGACCGGTGTTGTTCAACATCTTCATCAACGACCTGGATGAGGGTATAGAATGTACCCTCAGCAAGTTTGCTGATGACACTAAGCTGGGAGGAGTGGCTGACACACCAGAAGGCTGTGCTGCCATTCAGAGAGACTTAGATAGGTTGGAGAGTTGGGCGGGGAGAAACATGATGAAATTCAACAAGGGGAAGTGCAGAGTTTTACATTTGGGGAAGAACAACACCATGTCCCAGTACAGGTTGGGGGCTGAACTGCTGGAGAGTAGTGTAGGTGAAAGAGACCTGGGGGTCCTGGTAGACAGGAGGATGACCATGAGCCAGCAATGTGCCCTTGTGGCCAAGAAGGCCAATGGCATCCTGGGGTGCATTAGAAAGGGTGTGGTTAGTAGGTCAAGAGAGGTTCTCCTCCCCCTCTATTCTGCATTGGTGAGGCCACATCTGGAGTATTGTGTCCAGTTCTGGGCCCCTCAGTTCAAGAAGGACAGGGAACTGCTTGAAAGAGTCCAGAGCAGAGCTACAAAGATGATGAAGGGAGTGGAACATCTGCCTTATGAGGAAAGGCTGAGGGAGCTGGGTCTCTTTAGCTTGGAGAAAAGGAGACTGAGGGGTGACCTCATCAATGTTTACAAATATGTAAGGGGTGAGTGTCAGGGGGACGGAGTTAGGCTTTTCTCGGTGATGACCAGTGATAGGACAAGGGGTAATGGGTGTAAATTGGAGCATAGGAGGTTCAAGGTGAATATCCGAAAAAATTTTTTTACTGTGAGAGTGACAGAGCACTGGAACAGACTGCCCAGGGAGGTTGTGGAGTCTCCCTCACTGGAGACATTCAAAACCCACCTGGATGAGTTCCTGTGTGATGTACTCTAGGTGACCCTGCTCTGGCAGGGGGGTTGGACTAGATGATCTCTCGAGGTCCCTTCCAGCCCCTAAGATTCTATGATTCTATGAAACCCCACTTGGAGTACTGTGTCCAGTTCTGGAGCCTCCAACATAAGAAGGACATGGAGCTCATGTGAAAGTCCAGAGAAGGGCCACAAAGATGATCCAAGGGCTGAAGCACCTCTCCTATAAGTCTGGGAGAGTTGGGGCTGTTCAGCTTGGAGGAGAGAAGGCTTTGAGGAGACCTTATAGTGGTTTGCCAGTGCTTGAAGGGGGCCTGCAGGGGCCCTCCCCCTAGGGAGGGGCTTTTTACAAGGGCTCGTAGAGAGAGGACAAGGACTAATGAATTAAAACTGGAAGAAAGGAGATTAAAGTTAGACATTAGGAGGAAATTATTGACTGTGAGTGTGGCAAGACACTGGTTCAGGTTGACCAGGGAACTGTGAAGCCCCATTCCTAGAAGTGCTCAAGGCCAGGTTGGATGAGGCCCTGAGCAGCCAGTGTTCTAGTGGGACGTGTCCCTGCACATGCAGGGGGGTTGGAACTAGATGATCTTTCAGGCCCCTTCCAACTGAAACTATTCTCTGATATGATTCTATTATGAGTATTTGCAGCTTAAAAGAATACTTAAGACTTTATTCTTAAACAAAATCCATGTTCAGTTAAACTATCCTGAACATACAATTTATCAGTCCAAAAAGAATCCTAAGCAAAAACATTGGAGTCAGTAAAACTACTTGAGGAACTTGAAAAACTGAACAATAGTACTCACTAGCCATCACACACTGCCAACTACTTGGCACTTTTATGTAGCTTCTATTTACTATATTTTTGGAATTTATTTGAGCATCTATTTGGATAGGTTAAATGTCGTAGTACATTTTCATAAACCCATAAATTATTCTGCCTTGCCATGTTTCTGTTCCCACTTTATGATTTTGATTTGGTACATATTTAATTTGGGTTCATAAACCTAAAAACTTGTCTGACACTTGTCTTTCAGTTATACTAGTTAATTCCTAATGTGAAAACATTTGTAAACTTACCATTTAGAATAGCTTTTTGGAACACCTTACATTTACATACAGCTGGGGCATTGTTTTAGTGTTTGGGACAATTAGCAAAGTTTATACTCAGTTCTTGCAGGACTGTAAAAACTTTTTTTTCTTTTTCTCCCCCGCTTTTCTGATAATATCATGAATCAGACTAATTACCAAAGACATGCCACTTCACTCCTTCCTCCTCTGGTCAAGGATGATATATTTTTACAAACTCTGCTTTAAATCTAAAACATTCCTAGCCCAACTGGATGCTGACTTACTGATTAGTTCTCTAGCACTATGCTTTTATAGTAAGTCGTAATCACCACTTAGACTATCACACAGAAAAAAACAAATGCTGCTGTGAGTTTTTTCATTTAGAAAGTGCTAGTACTTATTTCTTCATGACATACATCTGTAGGCAAGATTTTGGAGATGTGTTGTTTCTGATGTGGCCAGTTTACTTTTTCACTTTTCATACTAATTATCTCTTGTTTCTTGATTATAGTATGTCTTTATCCAATCATTAATTGTTTTCCCCACTAAAGTTGAGCTCTTAAGGACACGAGTTCCCACTCATTTCCTAGAAAAATCAGTCTAGAATTCTCATGTTTGCTACTGAATAATTATGCAAAATTGTTTTAACTCCTGACTTGTTTTGCCTAGGCTGTGCTTAAAAGAATAACCATTTTTCAGTTTCCAAAATATGAAGTGTAACAGCCTACACATAAGCAGTAATTCCTGTGTGGATTCAGAGGCTTCTATAAGCTCTAGGAAATAAATACTGGTACATGAAATAGGGAGAAACATAAGGACATTCATGCCAATCAAGTTTTTTTTTCTGTCATCACTGTCTTCTCTTGAACTGGCATCTTATAATCAGACAACATATATTGGAATGCTTGGATATGCCAACTTTAAAAATATAAAAACTAAATCTGGTTTAACTGTGATAATTTTTGCAAGACTTTTTAAGAAATTGGAAATAAACCACATTAGTTATATCCCTGCTCCTAATGAAATAAAATCAGGTTTTCAGGAATTACCTGAAATGGGATTTTCTGCACTGGTCATCTGAAGGAATATTAATTACAGACTGAAGAATTCACTAGTACAGTGTCTGTTCCTTCTGTGAAAGCTCTGCCTCTAGTTAATAAAGCTTAAGTCACTTGCTTTCTGTGTTTTCTCGCCTATCGCTAATTCTGAATTTCTTCTGAAACTTGGTATTTAGATTAATTTTTTTAAGTTTCTGTATTCTTATATGTGGGGATTGTAAGAATACTAGTGTTTATTTGGAAAAGAAATTGAATTTTTTCCTTTCTGTTAATCATGGCAAAGCTTAAAATGAGACCTACAAAATACAAAAGCTTAAGAAAAACAAACAAACAACTAAGTTTTGAGTACTGTAGCTAGAATTCTAGGTATTGTAATTAGCTCCAAAGTGATATTTACTTTTTCATTTTGTTTTAATTAAAAGGAACTAGGTAGCACAAGTTATCAGATATGTCCTGAAGACTTTGAACTGTTTCAAGGCTTGCTAATTCTATGTGGAGAACTGAGAACACTTGTTTGGTCTAAAGTGAAATAAGAAAAAAAAATCCTGAGGTTCAAAAAAACTCTTTTGCCTTTCTGTCATATTATAAAGCAGAGCCTCAACATAGTGAAAATCCTACTTCAGTAGGAGAGTTGGACTAGATGATCTCTAGAAGTCTCTTCCAACTCTAGTGATTCTCTGATTCTGTTAAAACAACTATTTAAGTCCCTTAGGAAAAAACCTCCTGTGTCTCATTTTTAGAATTCAGTCACTCTCTTGTTTTTCTCTTGTTGTTTTTTTTCTTCCCTAAATTGGTATAAAGTAACCAGACTAAATCTGTTGAGCTGAGTTGTTTATCTCTATTGTCATCCTGCCATCCCCCAGCTTATATTGATACCAGGGATTGCACTACCCCAAGTGCAGGACCTTTTACTTCCCCTTGTTGAACTTCATGAGGCTCATATAGGCCCATTTCTTTACCTTGTACAGGTCCCTCTGGATGGCATTCCATCCCACAGGTGTGTCCACTGCACCACACAGCTTGGTGTCACCTGCAAATTTGCTGGGGGTGCACTTGGTCCCACTCTCTAATTTATGAAGATATTAAGCAGTTCTGGTCATAAAAGGAATCCCTGAGAGACATCACATCTGGACATTAACTGCTATCCTCTGGATCCAGTCATCCAACTGATTTCTCATCCACAGAACATTCTACCCATCTAACTCTCCAAAGGCCTTACATCTCAAAACTGTTGTCTTAGAATACTTAATACTAATTAATGGGACGGTGGTATTAATGTTTTGGAAAATGAGGAATTCTCAAGTGTTTATTAGATCCTCTTTGAGTTTTTTTGTTTTGCTTTTTTTTTCTACTTAGAACATATGTCTGAACTAGCTGAATTTGCTTGGTTGATTGCTATTTAAAGAAAATTAGTATGTTGTACTGCCAACAACCTACATTAACTCTGCTGTTTGTCAGGATTCGTTTGTCCTCTTGCTTGCCCTTACGAAATGGCAATCCATCAAGTCTATCACAGTTGTTGGAATACCAGTCATTCAGGACTTTCCAGGGCATTGGAGATTCCATACAACCTCATTAGTACAGCAAATGCCAAAGAAAGTTTTCTTTGTTTTCTGTCAGTGCTCCAGTAACCCAACCTGAAGAATCACAAAATTAAAATGCACTTGAAAACAAAAGGACCTCTGGAGTTGCCTAGTCCAATCTACCCTGCTTAAAACAGGTTGAGCTAAAGCAAGTTGCTCAGAATAATTTCCAGACAGATTCTGAGCCTCTGCAAGGTTGGAGATTTCACAACCTTTCTGGGCAACCTCCTCCATCATTCAGTAACAGTAAAGTTTAACTAAGTTTGCATCAAATTTTTATTTTTCTTTCACTGGATATCAAGTGAGAAGGGAAAGGAGACTGAGATGTCTTTCAACGTCTGTGCTTTGACCAGATATATTTTCTGAAACCATGCCCTTAGCCAGGTTAGTCTTGTTATTTTTCATAACCATGTTTGTTACATACGTGTATTTTAGTGGACATTTACAAAAGCTATCTATAATGTCTTGGAATACTTCCAGTGCATCTATCTTGTAGATTGAACTGGCCATTTTACCCCAGTGATGCAGGCTTCATCTTTATGATGAGAGACCTGCTGAAGTCTAGTGTCTTCAGTATTTATGAAGAGCATTGCCTGTGCTGTAATGCAGATGAATTCTTTCATCCACCACCATAATGAAGACCATTACATTTTCTAGTGTGGAACCTAAGATGTAGATAATTTAGCAAGTCAGGAGTCTGTGTTCTCATTGGAGGGTCCTGAACTGTAGAGCTCTTCACAATTAACAGGATTGCAATGCTCATGTCTAGCTACCTATGGGCAAAATATGTAAAGTAGGGTTCTATGCAAACTCTAGCAGAATCCTGTAGCCTGTAACTTTTCATCTCTATGAAATAAAGAAATAAAGTTAATAGTGAAAATTAACATGTATTTCTAACCTTAACATTTTCTACAGCAATGAGTACACTGAATCCAACAGGTACTATGGGTGACTAATTTACATCTGTGGAGATGCATTCCTTTTAGCATGTATCTAATATCTAAGTGGCTCCAGCATATTAAGAACCAATGGTAGAGCAAAAGTCTAAGTCAAATACAAAATGCTATTAAAGTTCCTTTTAAAATTGAAAAACTGGATTTAGTCAGTCAATTTAAAATTGTGTTAGCAATAATATTAAATATATTTGGTTATGATAGAGTGGGTAGAGAGTCACAATGCATTCTTTTCTACTGACTTTCAAGGTAAAATTTAATCTTGTACTTTTTACGATTGCGCACTGTAGAAAAATAACAGCCAAAACCTAAAAGCAAAAAGAGACTGGAAACTACAGAAAATCTTAGAGATGGACCTAGGAGATGGGTGTGCTGGTGTATTGATGGGTTTTTACCCTGAAATCTAACTTGCTGTTTTAGTGCAAGTGAATGCTTCATATCATAGCCAATAACTAATCTAATTAAGATTTAATATGAATGAAAGCTGAAACAACAAAACAATTTGGCCTTCTGAAAAACAGACTCCATTTTCTGTTATTCAAACTAGCTTTGTTGGTTTTCTCACATGATCACTGAGGCAATTGCACATAGAAATATATCTAGATTTTCAGGCGTAGGTGGTGTTTTCAGGATCAGGAGTAGAGAAGTAGAGTTGCTGCCATGCCAGTGACTACCTGCTGTGAAACCTGGCATACATTCACCTTCATTCTTGGAACTGCTTCTGTAAAAGCTGTACTTCTCAGAGTGACAGGAATGAGTTGCTCAGCCAGGAATGCTGATTTTCTCAGCCTAGCAATATATTCCCTAGAAAAGCTGCCTTTGTGTTTAAGGGATGTAGATTAACACAGATAAGAATTTTTAGTAAGCCATCTAATACCGGTTGTCAGTTGCTCGCTTAACTATGTATCACATGAAAATGCAACACACTTTGCTTAGTCAAAATAAAACAGTGAAAAGTTAAAAGAAGGTCTGACATGATTATGGACCTTTTGGACCAACACAGTTAAATTTCAGTCCTAAAAAGTTGCTTGCTATCTCTCTGTGTGTGATGACTTCATTCAAGGACATTTGTGAGCTCAGACATCTGAACAGCCATCAGGCTACACAAGACAAAATAGGCACTTCGTGTTCATATGAGTCATCACTTTCGAATAAACAAATATTTTAGTCCCCTTCTATTTGTATTTGTGTTCCAAAATGTGTGTTTTTATTTATTTAAAATTACTTAATTATTTTAAAAATATGGTTTGAGTGGCAGAATATCATTGTCTGGCAGTGATTATTGAAAACCTTCAGGACTGTTTGATTTTCATGTGCATCTCTTAGCATTGGAAGCTTGCTGAGGGCTGAGCTTTGTTTCTAAATGTACCTGAGAGATGAGATTAACTTAGAAGCAGCAGCTGTGGTTGGCTAAAAAAAGCTGAATAATAAAATTCTTAAAATATTAGTATGAAGGGGAGCCACAATGATTCATCTTGACTGAAGAAACTGCTAAACACCTGCTATGTCAGTATTCTGGTTTATGATACTAAGCCATAGACAAAGAAGTCATGGGCATGATTTATGATGATCGCTGGTTAGAGCTACTTGTCGTGAACTATTACTTCAGTAATCCAATTACATAAGTGGAGATAAGAATCCATGGTCAGGGCAGTTTCCAGCTGAGGAAAGGCTCTTCCAGTTTTTATGGCTTTTGCCAATAGAATTTATTAATGAAATATTGTAAGTGGGCATCTTTGTGATGGATGCAGTCTGCCTGTATCCTTTATCATAATATTGGGAATCCTGTTGCCTTGAGTCTGTAGAAGATAGAGTTTTCTTCTCATGGGAGGTGACATGTTGTCATTTTATAATTTTATGCTGGCAATAGAGAACTCCTGAGGGGCGCTCCTGTTAATCATGACTAAGTTTAGCTACACACTTCAGGGATTTTCTAGAGATGTCTTCATGTATTTCTTGACTTTTAGATTATATTTTAACTGATTCTAGACTAGCTAGTTTGAAATAAACACTGAGGGCTTGACTTACTTTTATGGTGACAGTTGTTCAAGGATTTTTTTCTTTATTCATCATTCCAAAACATATTCTGTTCCCTAAAGGACAGAAAGATACAGTGCATGTAAGAGAAGTGCTATATACTAAATATATTTGGCAAAACCATTTGGTGTGCTAGAAATCACAATAGTAAAAGCTTTGTGGCATGATAGTTTTCTGACCCTTGTTATCTGCTGTACTACCTGAAAAATGAAATTATAGTCCAAATTCTCCATAATTTCTTACAGCTGAACATGTTTGTCCTCTGTTAAGGCTTGGACCCTACTTCTTGAGAGGAGTGGGGGTGCAAAAAGTGAGCCAATTGCCTTAAAAAGAATAATTCAATTCAAAACTGAAGTTCGTTATCAGCTCATTCAGAGTGCACAAGCTTTCCCAGAAATGAGGCGGTGATTCCTTATACAGAAAGTGTGGAAAGATAAAAATTCAAATTTGCTCACTGGTTTAAAGTTATTAAATTAATCTGTTTTTGTGGTGGTTCAGGCCATGCTTTATTAATTTGCTTTATTAATACATCTGAGTTATTTCAGATAGCTTAATATGGCTGTTCAAATAGAGTGCAGTGGCAACCTTTCTTTTTTTTTTTTACAACAAAGACTTAATATGCCATTGTTATACAGATTAAATACTCTCCATATTTACAGTTGGTTTTGAGCTAAAAGTGTAATGAGGGAGTGATTTTTTTATATTTATTTTTTCATGTTAATGTGTTTAACTGCAGTAATACCTAAGCCAACTCCACTATAAGTCGTACCTTTCATTATATACTATTGAAAAAAAGAGTAAATGCTTGCACTGGCTAAGGACAGTGATTTTGCACAAATAGGAACTGAGATGATATTTGACCTGTAGGATGTTTTCTGTGATCATGCAAATCTGTTTAATCATAACTATAGCTTTCAATCTTGTTATGGCATTGTAGACAACAAAGGTACTGGTAAAATGTGTTGGAAGTTATTCAGAATAAAAAAGGAATCTCACAATATTACTTTTACAAGTGTCTTTCATAACTCACTGTGTAGAACACTACAATTTTGTGTATGCTGGGTACCCAGTGAATGTTTTTTATTATACTAACAATACAGATTTTTTTAAATGGATCTGTAATGGTTTCAAGTGTGTGTGTAATGATATTTAAGAGAGTTAAATTATTTGTTTGGAGAAGTGCAAACTTATTTCTAAGTACGGTTTTGGATTGCATCAGCTTTCAGTTATGCCACAGCTTTTTATAGCTTGGCTAGTGCTAATGATCTCATTCTCTTAACCTGATGATAATAATAATGGCGTTTGTTGATTAAATTGAATGGCAGCTCATAATTGATATGGTGGTTAAAATTAACAGCAGTGCAAATTGTTGCCACCCTGTGCTTTGTCTTATCTTATGCAACCGCATTACTAGAAAATCTGATTTTAAGAAGTTATTGGAGAGTGTCACAAGAAGTCTGTGTACAACGTCTTTAGAAAAAAAAAACACCAAAACACAACAGCACTGTTATTTTTGAGAGTTATGAAAAATAAAGTGAGGCTGATCCAATACAGACAACATGACCAAAAATACCACCAGTATTTTAACTTCTCTCCAGATCATATATCGTGCAGACAAGGAAGCACTATTGCTTTCAAAGGGTAGCAGAGCTCCCCTAAGAGGGAAAAGACTGAATACTTGAATTAGTAAAGGAAAATTTTAGAGTTTGCACACTGAGGTCTGGGTAACTGCTTTAAAGCAGTGAATGGCTTTAAAGATCTTAGAAATATCGTCTCTTTGGCTCACTACTATTAGCTTAGTTTAAGTTGACATAGATGGGGAAAGTTTAGCTTGCTGGTACAAGTTCTTCAGGTTGACTGCTACTCTAAAGTCCACCCTGTCCTCTTCTGCACTCTGCTTCAACCAAAAGAGACCAACAGACAAGACTTGTCTAATTGGTAAGGTATCTGTTTATATTTCTGTGTTTTTTGCAAGCTTTGAGATGCTAAAAATGAAGGTGTGAAAACATAATTTTATAGACAGTTTATTAGGATGGAACCAAATTCTTGTTAAAACAGTCAAGGCACTATGAGAAGATTTTGTCATGGCTAAGCTTCTTTTTAAAGCACTTTTCTGCACTTGGATTTACTTTTGACCATCAATTCACTATAGGAAGATGTCTTTAAGGAGAGCAGAGACTTTTCAATAGCTTCTAATGAATGGCAGAAAGGATCTTAATGGCATCAGTTATTCAGCTGTAGCGTGTGCATACTTAGTGATATGTAAATAAGCATGAAATAATGACAATTATGATGGTACCCTTTTAAAGTAACTGGAAGATTTACAGGTGAGTGTAAAAGGAGACAATGATTTATCTTGCTGAAATATTACTGTGAAGAATTTTGTGAGAGATAAATGGTAAACATCATTTAACACAATTCTGAAGTGTGAAACCTGAAGGTTCTAAAATTAGTGCAGGGCTTTGGCAGAAACTCAGAATAGGTTCTTTAGAGTTTATAACATCAGACACTGACTTCTCATCATACAGTTTTCTATACACTGATCTAACAACTTACCCAGTTAGGGCTCCTACCTACCACGTAACCAAATTTTACTGCTAATTCTGGCATCTCCTGTAGGTGGGAGCCCTAGCAGTAGAAGAGGCGGAGCTGTTTTTTCTGTTCTCTTCCAAAGTGTGTTCTTAGCAAGCCAGTCTTTCAGCAGACTATGTATACATTAAGCTGATGAGTCTCAGAATGACAGAACTTCAGTGAATGCTAAATCATTGGCGAAGTGTGAAATTGTAACTTTTTATCTAAAAAACTGGGAGTCTATTCATTTGTTTAGAATATACAGTATGTGGTTACATAACTTGCTTAACAGGTGACATCGCTGGTGACCAGTCCAAAAAACTGCACTTCTGACTGTGATTTATATTTGTAGCATGCCAAATATCAAAGATGAGACTATACATTTTGCTTAGTGTTTTTGTGGTAGTATCATCTGCACAAACTGCCTTCTTGTTTTTTAATATTTCTGCTTCTGGCAGCAAAAGTGCTACAGAGTTTTCAAACTAAGTTCTGACTGCAGAATATTTTCAAGAGGAAAAGGTGGGAAAATCTTTCAAGAAGTAGCTTTTCACTGGAGTCCAAATGCTTGAGAGCAGTGTTTTCTTATAGCTCAACTGATGTAATGGACATGTTTCTCAGGATGTGACTAGTAATGAATGGAATTTTTTTTCTTAAACAGTTAATGTTCTAAAAGAAAGTCATTGTGAGATAAACTACAGTAAGCCGTAGGACAAAAAATTATTCAGTAAAGCTAGCTCTTCAAAAGCGTAGAATTTTATTTGAAAGACTGGCTTTCTTGAAAATTCCTTATGTGTATCACTAAATTTCATGCTGCTGTCATTTAACCTTCTAAGCACTGGAGCTTTCCATTTGTTCAAGGGCCATAGTAACAAGTTCAGAGTTCCTTACAAGAACATACATTGTCGCTCAAATTTTATTCCCCAACTGTAGAATGCCTGTTGGATTACTTCAGCCAAAGAACTAGCTCTGAGTATTTTCCAGCTCTCACTGGAAATGTTAGAAGAGCAGCTAGGTGCTGTGTTTTTGCAAATTTCTGACTCTCAGCAGTGTACATTAGCATACATCCAAAAGTATACATTACTGCTATATGGACTTTCAAGTTCTCAAAGCAGATGCTTATGGGCATGCTCAGTCACTGGGGTCCTGCTAGGACACAATTGTGTTATTGGTAGAATATGAAAGAGTAGAGATGGAATGTAAATATTCACACTCCGTACATTTTGTGCAGGATTTGATGCTAGCTGTTCCTACTGATAAGGTGCAGAGAGGTCATGTTAGAAAATAGTTATTTCCTTGGCCTTCCTGGGAGTGCATCTGAGCCAAAAAGCTTTATCTCTTTCCAACAGAAATTATCTTCAACTTAATCTAGTTGTTTGATACGTGATCTTTCTCCTATTATTCATCTGTCCTATATGATAGAACCATTTTTGATGTGACTTTGTTTGTAACAATTTACATGTTTTACATGTAGTAGTGAAAAAAGGGTCTTGATAATTTTAGTGCAGTTGTCTAGAGGATCCTCTGGCAAAATGCCTGCAACTGCCTCAAAGGTAGTTAACTCTCTTGTAAACTTAGGTTTCCAATTACTGCACAAGAGATAAGTGCAAGTTCTTAGCATTTTGAAAACTATCTTGCATCAGTATGGAACACTAGACCAAGATTTGCTTGGAGCCAGGAAACACACATATACCTGCCTAGCATTCCCTTAAGGGGTGTCATTGTCCAGAATCAGAATAATGCTCTGTTTAGACTTAGTAGTTCAATTGGAGCTGGAGGGAAGAGAGGCCATCCAAAGGGGCCTTGACAGGCTTGAGAGGTGGGCCCATGCCAACCTCATGAAGTTCAGCAGTCTTGCACCTGGGTCAGGGCAATCCCAAGCACAAAAAAAGGTTGGGTGGAGAATGGATTGAGAAGAGCCCTGAGAAGGACCTAAGAGAGTTGGTTGGTGAAAAGCTGGACATGAGCTGGCAATGTGCACTTGCAGTTCAGAAAGACAACCACATACTGGGTCGCAGTAGTACCAGAAGGGGGCCTACAGGAAAGTTGGGGAGGGACTTTTCACAAGGGCTTGTAGTGAGAGGAACAAGACCGAACAGTTTTAAGCTGAAAGAGGGTAGTTTTAGACCAAATATTAGGAAAAAATTCTTTACTGTGAGTGTGATGAGACACTGGTGTATGTTACCCAAGGAGGCTGTGGATGTCTCTTCCCTGGAGGCATTCAAGGCCAGGGAGGATGGGGCTTCCAGCAACCTGGTCTGGTGGAAGGTGTCTCTGCCCATGACAGGGGCCTGAAACTACATGATCTTTTAGGTCGCTCCTAACACAAACCACTCTATGATTCTACATGGCTATCAGCTTGACTTCTGTCTCTAGTGTTTCACCTATTTCTGCTACCAGGTCTCCTTAATAAAGGTATATAAAGCGTAAAGCAAAAGATGAAAAAAATGAAGAAGAATCCTGGAAGTTATGGTGTCTTCTAAATCACTTGAATTTCTTCATGTATCACATTGTAGTGAGACGTGTACGTTCACCTGTTCAATTTACTGACTGTAACCACCTCTTTGGAAAAGAAATATCTATGATGTCGTAAAAGGGGTTTGCTGTTTATAATTCTGAAGGTTCCTTCCAACCCCTAAGATTCTGTGATTCTGTGAAATTTTTCAGTTGGAAGACTTTGAGGACCTGATGGCAATGCACAGCTTTCAAATTATTTTTTTCCTCAAATTTTCAACTTCTGTTTAAATTCTAAAGCAGAAAGAGGGAAATATTCAGTTTTATACAGTTAATTTCTACCTCCTGCAGACTCTTAGAAAATGTTTTTCTGAAAGGGAAAAAAACCATCACTGTTCTATCACATTTAATATTTTCCTCTGTTGTGAATCATGTTTTTAATATTTTTTTCCTCTTAATAAGAAGAACATGCTTTCCTTTCATTAAAAAAAATATCCACCTGCATTTCCTTTGGGGACTCTGTGATTAGACAAAACATAAACCTTAAGTGTATCTCAAGGTATACCTCAAGTACTTGTTACAGATAAACCGTACTAGTAAGTAGCTGTAAGTGAACTTCTGGTGTAGAAGCACTGAAAATAATTGGCTGTGGAATGTATTTTTAATTGCAGACTACAAAAATCTACTGAACCATGGATTAAACGGAAATATTTTTTGTATTTTTTCTAAAGTCTGACTCACTGCCACTTATTTTCTTAGTACCACAGCAGTTAAAGGTAAATTGTCTGACAAGAAACAATGTATAAACAGGTGACTGAGATTTGTCTTTATTCGAATCCCATGAGTCATTCCATAAGCAATGAAATTTTCATTCTCCTTCAATTTTATTTTCATATCCCTTTGCATCCCTCTATCTTCAAAGCACTAACTGTGAAGTCTGGTGTATCAGATTATTCTAGTTTTGAAGGCTAGATGTTGAGGGAAAGTTCAGCTTCCACCACTGATTTTTTATTGGCAGAAAGCTGTGCTCACTCTGCACCAACAAGGCTACAAAATGTTTAATTTGCAAATAAGTTTTGGATGAACTTGGATAGAAATAAGCTTATAGGCCTTACGTGTCATCATTACCATTATGTAAATGCACATAAATCAGATTATCTAGTCTGACTTGGACCAATTTGATAGAGCAGTGTTTAAAAAATGGGGAGATTAACCAATCTCAGTAGACAATGTGCATCCTGAATGTTAGACTGCCTTCTTCAGGAGCAGCTCTTGCTGTGTTCCTCAGCCTTTAGGGCTTTCCTGGCATAACGGTAAGTGATCTGAAACCATACAGCTGTAGTTCAAGTCTTAAGAGCAGGTCAGCCATATTGCAGCTTTAACTTGGAAATTACTTGTGCCTTTGCAGTAAAGGGCTGGCAGTGTGACAGAGTGCTGTGATGTGCTTGTTGCTGCTATTAACAGAAGCGTCAGTATTTGAGTTTGTACCCTGCAGCCAAATTTAAGGCGGGCAGTGACTGTGCAGTGCCTTTCTCCTACTTCTGAAATGCTGAGAAGGGGTGGAGAAAGTTTCTGTGAATGGGAAAAGGAGTTGTACAGGTTAACTGTAGAGAAAAAATAATATACCCTATGTTTTTCTTCTGTAGCCTTGAATCTAGAGTTGTAGTCTGGTAGTTTGAGGATCTGCACATTGGAATGGGAACTGGGAGTGCAGCCTAGACTTAAGTGTGTAAATGCAAACTGCCTATGTGCTCATCACCAAAAAACTTAATCCTGTTTCGTTTTGGACTGGTATAGTGAAAATAGTTTTGTCTCCTCACACATTTTCAAAACTCTAAGCTATCTCATTTCAAAGCTTGAATATTTCTTCAGTTTTGACCTTGGCAGAAGAAAAAAATTACCTTGGTATTGATAGAATTGGCAGTCTATTCAGAGTTTCTCTATTTAAAAATATATGCCACTAGGAGGAGGAGGAAGAGATAAGTCATCAGATTTCTCATAACTCAAAAAGTAATTGAAAGGGAGGAAAATATTTTTAAGTCTCCTCCAGACTAAAATGTAATAAGATTTCTCCTGTTTGTTTCATGGTTACTTTAGTCATTAGTTGCAAAGAGCTGCTGCTGGAAGCAATGATGATTTTAAAGGCAAGTAATTGGGACTATTGATTAAGGCCTTGGCCAGGATGGAGATGTGCTGACTGAAAGAGGTAATAGTGCAAGTCATGTATTGCACCATATAGACTCAAGGAGGGACCTGATGTTGGCACTGGTATAAGGTCAGATTGCAGAAACTGGGGAGATGGAAAGAAAAATGGTGGAAGATACAGGAATCTGATATTTCTCAATATGGCAGTCATCCATAAGATGGTTTTTGGGCACATTGCTTGTCTGCGTTTCTTTGTCTGTCTCAGAAATGGCAGCATTTGCTGTCATTGGAGTTGTTCTTTATTGCGCTAAAGATGCAAAGTACCCAAGATGAAATAATTGTCAAATTTTTTTAAGCTTTCAGTATTTTGAAGTTAATCAAAACCTCTATCTCTAGAAATACTAGCTAACTAGCTACAAAATCAGGCTGAATGCAGATTAAAATTTAGTTCAACACACTGAGAGATAGTCTGAAAATGATATCTTGAGGTATAAGTATGTTCTAGGTACATTAAAACAGCACGTATTTTTACATCTAGAGAAACCCTTACACAGAAGTAAGATTAAGTACTATTAAGCTTAGCCTCTCTCTGGTGAACTGCATATTTAACAGCTGTCTTTGCATTTTGAGAAATGTTACAGAAACCTTGTGCCTTCATCCTGATTGTCGTCTCTTACCATAAATTTTAAAGACAAGATTTTCTGTTACTTTTTGGCACTGAGACGTGTCTTTCTGTTCCAGTATGAAAGATAATCTATTTAGAAAGGACACAAAGATTTTCTTTTTGCTTATCCTGTTTTGTGATCTCCTGTGAAGAGGAGACATAATAATTTCCTTCTTCTTCAGATACATTGAATAGAAACCTGGTAGCTCATTGCCAATTTCATAGTTTTATGGGTAAAGTTACAAGCCTGTCACAAAACTGTAGTGCATGCTGTGCCACTGCCTTACAGCCAGAGCCAGGAAGAATTGCTAACCTTCCTGCCTTTTAACCTTTGTCAGTGTTACACTGGAATTAAAAGTAGTTATTGAATAAGCATAAGAGTACTGTAGCTTCTAATAAGCAATGAAAACGCTCTTGCCAAAGGAAGTCAGTGACATGATTTTTTCAGTTTCCTTGTTGCATATATTGATGTTTGAACATAAAAACGCTTGTGGATTGATTCATAAATATCAGAGTCTCTGCTGAGAACTAAGAAGACCGAGTGTTTCCTCCAGGAGTGTAATTTTGTAAACTGCTGCTCACTAACTTCTGCAAAAATGGGAGCCCCAGTTCAGTGTGCATTGTGAAGCTAGAATAGCACAATTCTGCACAGTACTTGGGCAAGAAAGGAAAGGAAGCTGAAAACTGCTATTTACAAGGACTACTAGTCTGTATAATTATTTTTCTCCCTGTTTTACTAGCCTGAAGTCTTAATTATCAAAACTGTCTTCATTATCTCGAGGGCCTAAGTCTTTGATTTTCCCTAGGAAAATGTATTTTTAGAAACATGACGCTAAAACCTTTGAGGAAACTAAAAATATTCCCCAGAGCTCCTGCTCTGGCATGAAACTTCTGTAGTATTACTTAAAGGATTTCTGAGAATGGAAATGCCCAGATGGCTGTTATATTCCCCTGGACACACAATTCCTCAGCATGAAGAAAAGTGGTGGTGTCAGGATTCTCCACTGTAGTCTCTCAGTATTGTTTGAGTATTGAATGTGTGTGTAGGCAAAAGCTGGAGCTGATAGCATTTCAACTGACTGCTGCAGAACTGCCTAGCAGAAGTGCAGATTAACTGTGTATGTTCCAAAACAAATTTCAGTCTATACACAATCTTGCTACAGTACCTTAAAAACTGACTAGATAACTGCAAAACACCTTCTTTTTTGCAATTATTATAGTGTGTATGTCAAAAAAAACTACATAAAGGGAAATCCCACCTAACTTCTTATGTGGTTTCATTGATTAATTTTATTAGAAAAAGCTAATTTGTTAAGTAGGGGTACATGGACATAAAGATGTTAATTCTCATAGAGATTAAAGTTGAAGCCAATGCTATCTGGAATTGAGTTTACATGCTTGTAAATTTCACTTTCTGGAAAGCAAGCCAGCAAGTTGATCTCAGGGGAGTGTAATTTTCATTTCAGTTAATACACAGCAAACTTCTCAATGAACATACTGAATAAAAAACAACTTTTTCTTGAAACTCTGCGTATTCTGGTAACAAATTAGTTATCAAACAACATGCATCAGTTCTGAGTCAGGGTTTTTCAGCAACAATGATAATTATAATATGGTATGACAGTTTTCATGTTTTGAAGGGGTATTTCCTGAGACTTTAGCAAGTAATTCCCAAATTTTTTAAGTACTTCAGATTTTAAAATAAAACCGTGTTCTCTATTTTTCAGATATTTTGACACAGTTGTCTATCTTACATTTTCTACGTGCAGTTTTTGTTCATACTGAACTTCATTATATCAGAAAGTTTAAAATGCATGTCTTCTAGAAACTGAAAACTCTGAGGGAGTTTAAAACTGAGTTGAAATTTTGTGATGTAGTTGCTCTTTTTAGCTCCTAAAAAAAAAAAAAAAAAAAAAGCTCAGTGACCATACTATCAAGTCACCTATTAGGTACTTAAACAGTAGCCTTTACTGAAGTTTTTTTCAGCATTGCAGATATCTAGTGTTACGCTATCTGATGTCTTACAACTTACCTATTTTAAAAAGACATCTGCTGTGCTGTGTTCTTGAATGTTGCCAAGTTTGATTACTAGCCAAGGCCTGTTTGTCCTTTAGTCACTGATGGTTTTGTGAATGTGCTCCAGAGATGTGACAGATAATCAGCTGCCTCATGCAGTTGGTGAAAGGTAACCCTGACCTTTCCTACAAATAATTAGTGTCAATTATACTCCCCACCTACATCCTTTTCTCCTCTGTGGGGATAAAAAAAACCCAACAAAACAAACAAAAAACACCACACCACAGAACATCATGTTTTTCCTTATTTTGTTCTAGTGATATAAGTAAAACTAGTGGCCCAGTGCCAGAATTTTCTGTGTAATTCCAGAGTACTGAATTCAATCAGCTGGGAAACTACTGCAGCTTTTGGTTTTTTAGGTATTCTACCTCTTGCGTGAATATCAGGGTACTGATTTCTAAAAGGAAAAGATTCTTGGAAGAAATCTCAGATAAGGAACAAATAAACTGAAGTGGTATTGGGTAGATGTTGATTTTTTTCTGTTGATTATTGGCACAACACTTAAAAATTACTATTATACCAGAGGAGTTATTTTTAAACAGTATACAAAACTTATTTCACTTCATAAGCACTAATTGGGTAGCTCTAAAGATCCCAAGAATGTTGTTAATACCCTTCTGAAACTCAGCTTCAGACTGATCTTTCCATGACGTAACCTGTTCATGATAAGCAAGAAAGTATGATCCTGTTCTTGAAAAAGTCAGTTGCAAAAGGTAGAAGTCTGGCACTAGTGATTCTAAATTCTTTCAGCTGTGTCCTTTGCAACAATGAAACTGGATGCATACAGATGTTCTAAGTGGCTAAATATTTGAAATTGGATCTGCTTCCTAAGTAACTTTTATGTGACTGAAAATTCTGAAGTTGTACTGTACATCAGACGTAGCCTAATGTGATACAGAAATATACAGTTCATTACATTTTTCTGCCTTTGGTGCAAAAGCCATTTATAGAGTACGGACAGCACTTAAATTACAAGTTTAGGTTGTTTACTTTCTCAGAAATGGTGATAAATGGGAGAATTGTACACGGGAAAGGGGGGAAAGTGCAAATGGATATTAAAACAGTTGAGATCATATGCCTATCACTTACTATTGACTGTGAAAAAGACCAATTAAGGCTTTAGTCCAGCAGAATTATGGTTCCATCTTCTCTGTAGGAGTTTTCTGATCCTAAATACTATTTCTAGAATGTATGTTGTCTTCCTTTGTCTTCCCTAGGCTCAATAACTATAAATTCTCTCCTTCACCTGTATTTTTAAGGGAAGGCCAGTCATCAACTTTCTCAGTTGCATGGACAAGGAAGTAATAAAGAGATAAGTATTGCAAAACATTTGGATCATGTAATGTAGCTTAGTGCAATGTGTGTTGCTGCTTACCTGCTGTATCCTGTCTTTCCCTGGGGTCATCATGTAAGTCATTTATTCTGACTGAGGAGGGAAATAGGGTTAAGTACAGGTTTTGACAGTGAGCGGTAAGTGCACAAGGCACAACAGCATCAACTGGTAGTGTACTGCTCATCTTGGGTTTAGCTTGCTAAAGAGTTGGGAGAAGGGCTGTCAAGTGCCAGGGTTGTTTTACAGTGTTGTTTTAACTCTTTCACTAATATTTTGTTAGTAGGGTAGTTCCATTGGATATTGACTTCTTAACAAGTGATACTTCACTGTATAAACTGTATATCACTGTATAAACTCACCAGTCTAAACTTCAGATCATCAGTTGGTAGGTGTTATCTGCTTTTAATCTGTACATGGTGCTGTCCTTTAAAATCCCCAACCTGTTTTTTCCCTGATTTGAAGTAATTAGTTACTATGGATACAACATTAGTGTTATGAGCTTCTAAATCTTGAATACATTTGAGTCCTCCTGTTTTCATTTCTCTTGTGTGTGAATACAGTTGTTCTTTTCCTCCCACATGACATCTGCAGCTCTTCCAGAAAGTGATACTGAGCAAACTCAGCACTGCTACCTTTTTTAAGTTAAATGCTAGGAGATTGTAGTATCCAAACATTCTCCAGTTGGAGATTCTGATACTGCCTTTCATGTTCTGCTGCTCTGAGTCTGATCCTATTTAGAGAAATCAAATGTCTAAACTTTTGTGCCACAGAGAAATAAATATCAATATTAATTTAAAAGGAAAAACTTGGGCAATTGTTTTTTTCTGTTGTGTTACAGAATGACTAAGGTCAGAAGGGACCTCTGGAGATTGCCTTGTCTATCTCTCTTGCTCAAACAGGGTCACTGTTTAACAGAGACAATTGTCCAGAATGATGTCCAGAAAGCTTTTGAATATCATCTCTGCAACCTGTCTGTGCAACCTGTAGAAGTGCTCAGTCAGTCTCACATTAGAAAAGTGTTTCCTCATGCTCAGACTCTCATATGTTTCAGTTTGTGCCCATTGCCTCTGGTCCTGTCTCTGGGCATCACTTGAAGTAAGCTGGCTCAGTCTTCTTTACGCCCTCCCTTCAGGTCTGTGTACGCATCGATGACATTTCCCACACACCCCTTTCCTTGACATCTCTCTGGGCTAAAAAGTCCCAGGTCTCTCAGCTGTTCCTCACAAGAGAGATGCTCCAGTTCCTTAGTCTTCTCTGTACCCCCTCACTGGACTCTCTACTATGTCAAGGCTGCTCTTGTACAGAGAAGCCCAGAACTGGAGACAGCACTGCAGGTGTGGCCCCACAAGCACTTCAGAGGGGGAAGGGATCACATTCCCATTTCAATGTTTCAGCTTTCTCTTCATTAAAGGTAAATCTAGTTTAAATTTCTAATATAAATAACCTTCTTAAATGTAAGTGGAGCACTTGATGGAAAGCTAGCTGTGGACTTCTAAAAATAAGCATGTTTCATAATTTTGTACCTACTGCTTTAACAGTGTTAAAGACCAAAACTTAAGACAAAGTTGAAAATCACTTGAAAAAGGGAAGTGAGTGCTAAGTTTAAGAAGCCAAATTATGGCTGAAGCTAGAAGGCAATTAGGATCTAGAAGTCATCACAAAACATTGATTCACTTCCTAGGATGAAGGGTGTATTTGGCAGGTGATTTGCTGAAGTTCCTAATGTCTTATGTTATACTCTGAAGAAAATAAATAAGATATCAAAAAAGTACAAACTGTTAACCTCTAAGCAGAGGTAGATGCTGCTGTTACTTATTTAAGCAGTTCTGGAATTCTTTGGCATTGTTTCATTTCCTAGCACAAAAGAAGAAATGACCTCTTCATGAAAAGAATGCTGTGGATAAGCTGGTTTGTACCTTATCAACTTAGCTATTGCAGTTATGCCAGACAGACATGTTAATATGACTTAGACATACTCTTCTGTGGTATTTATACTTTGTCAGAGGTGTTCTGAGATTGATTTGTGACCTCATCTGGCATAGAGAGGCACTGCCAAGTTCTCAGAATTGATAAAATACAAGCCCACATTACACAGAGTTAATTTACAATTTCCTGGCTTCAAAGAACTTTGGAAAATATGATGGTTTACTAGCTTTATCATACCTATTTGCTACCGATGCCCTTGCTCCTCTGCTTTTCCCAATTTTCGCTGCTTTTTAAAAATGGTGGTCTGAAGTACCCTAGCTGATGGCATTTCTTTCAGCTGCTTTTGAACTTAGGTTTAGAATAGTTATTTCTCTAGGAGGACTGTGCAGGAGAGCCAACTCCTGCATGCAGGGTGTGTGAATTCTTAATCTATAAGGAAGCATAACTTTTAAATGTCCTCTGGTTAGCTCAGAGGAGTGTCAGAGGCAGATAGAACTAGCTCAACATGCTTTCTATCACTTAATAAGCCAATCTAATCGGGCAAGAACAACTTTTTTGAGTTGAGGGCCACAAGTATGGTTGTGTATCTGGGCAAGTGTTCTCTATTTTTAGTCAGCTGGTTATCTGGCTCTCAGCATCACACAATGTTGAAAGTACAGCATGGGGGAGCTGGGAAGAGATTAGTTGGGGGTTATTCTTTTGCTTAATTTCTTTTTTGTGTTTCCTATGCCAGACTGAACAAAATGATGTCAAAGAGGCATATTAAGAAACAGACTTATAGTTGTTGAGTGGTAGCACATGGGATAGAAAAATACAAAAACATGCAGGTGGCTGAAAGGCATTGAGGCTACAGGGAAAAAGCCATATGGATACAGACAAATGGATCTTTAATTAGGGTGTGTTTGTGTGGTCGTTTTTTACTCGCAGTTACTCAGCCCTATATATTTCAAGTTGCATGGAAATAGAACAATTTTAATTGATGCTTGTTGGTTTGGACCTTTGTTCTAAGCAGGAGTGAGGTAGTATTGATGAGAAGATCCAGGTGTGATGTTAAAGCCTTTTGCAAAGCATCTGAAAAATTCATGCCCCTGCTCCTTTTTCCCACCAGCAAACTCTTCTTCCTACCAGATTTTTTTCCATTTCTCACAACTGGTAGTCTATAGATGTAGTGATTAGAAGTTAAGAATTGTTTCTCAAACAGGAGAAAAGGACTGCATGTCCCAGTTAATAAAATATGAAACAGTACTCTATAAAGGTAGTGGTAAGAAGGTGCTAAGAAATTTTATGAAGCAGGTTTTTGAAATGAGGAGACAGCAGTAGATTGCCAAATGGGGATACGTGGTCCTGAGCCTTTCTGGCAGCTGCTTTCAAGGAGTTGCAAGTCTGAAGTAGACGTTTAAGGAAGAGGAAATTATGCCAGTGAGAACCTGCAGTTTGGCAGACCTCTGGTAAATACCTCAGGGATATGGCTTTAGGTTACAGGTTAGGAGAAGGTAATGAAGAATAAATAGTAGAGTAGGAGAAAGTTTTGAATTTACATATTATAAATGAAGGAAAGAGGAGGCTTGCAGACAGTGACAATTCATCTTTCTAAATGTCTAAGAGTAATGTTTGAGAAATACATACTTTCAGCCTAGAGAAACTGACTGTTGGTGTCTACATAGGGGAAAGAATGTCTTATCCTAAGTCTTTGTTTATTTGCTTCCTCTAAAATTGCAGTATGTGAGGAACCTGTCACTGAGAAGTTAACAAAATTTTCATTTTAGAATTCTAATTCTCCTACTCCTGTAGAAAATATGGGAAAAATATTTCCTTTTCATCATATTTGCTCTTTCATACAAAAGTGTAGAATATACAATAAGACTTGTTGATGTATGCTGCCAAGTTTGTTTTTACAGTAACTTGGTAAGCAGAAAATTGCTGGCAAATTCAAAATTTCTTGCTATAAGTTTTGTCACTGCTAGCACGAGTTCAGGACTCTCTGCATTTTGACAGAGCATTACTGCTCAGACTGACGTTTGAAGTTCACAGGAACTCAGGCCTATAGGGATCTCCAGTTCAGAACTGAGATAAAACCTGGTTTTCAGTGGGTGCTGGAAACAAGATGGCCTCAGTTGTTCTTCAGAACTTAAATCACCTTAAACTAAGTTTAGCTATTTAATGGAACTATCAGTACATGACACAGAACTGGAAAGCTTTCAGACACATATTGACCAGATAAATTATAAATTGTCTTGGCAATATTATTGGCATACTCTGAAAGCGTAGTGCATTTCAGTAGCAGTGTCTCACTTTTAGTAACCTGAAGTGAATGTTGTCTTTGTGATGTTTCAAGAATTGAGAAGATAACTTTTAAAACACTTATTCATCTCTGTGTTAGTTTTGCTTAGAAGGTTTGCTTTGTCCTGTTAAAACCGGATATTTAAACACTAACTTTTGGGAGAACCTTGGGTGTCTTCATGAACCCAGGCTCACCTTGTTTCTCTGAAATGCTGTCCTAGAGATCTGAAAGCAACTCTCATCCATACTCTGCTTAATTTATCGTAAAGTTTGAGATATTTTCTTGGGATAAATGACAACGAAAGTATATAGGTGTTTATAATACATGGTACGTTAATGAATCCAATTGGCAACTAAGCAAATAGAAAAGGAAAATAATTAGTCTGTCTCTGTTTCAGGCTCTTTTTCTCTTTACTTAAAATGCAGATAAAATTAAACCTGTATGTTAAAAACCAACTTAATATAATTTTAGTAATATTTCATATTTGAGATTAGGCAGCAATATCTTTGGTATTGCTTTTTTACTAAATTATATCAAAGTAAAATACTAAATATGAGATGGGAAATAGTGTGGAAATTGCTCCAGGAATTCAGTAGCATCTTTAACACTGCTGTAAAACATGAGGGATCTAGTGTTCTTAGGTTTAGACACTTTCATCTCTAATTATGAAAGGGCTTCAGGGTTTCCTTTTAAAAATTTTAAATATTTGCTTTGAAGAAAATCAATTCCTTTTCTCATCTTTTCTATCCCATTTTATGCCTGTACTACTTGCAAGGAATAATGTCTCAAAGGGTAACCATGAAAAAAATAATACACTTCCTGTGATAAAACTTTCCTAAATACACCTTAGAAAATGTTTCTAAAATGTTTCTGTGATTGATTTATTTAGATGCATACCACAATTTAGACAGAATTATCCGCCAGTGTCTTTGCCAAGTATCGTAGGGAATCTGCTCACAGTTGTTACTGGTGAGAACCTGAAAACACAAAGCAAATAACTGGAGATATACTTGGTGTTCAGTGGCTGGAGGAGCTACAGACAAGTTTGACCTGGATAAAATTAACTCTTATGTTTGAATTCCAGTTCACACTTCTGCAGTTTGTGTCTCAGATAGTTAGTGATACTGTTGTCTTGGGAACTGGGTATCAGGGTTTTTTTTCCAGGCCTGTAATCACCTGGAACTTTAGTCTATATGTCTGCACACTCACCTACAAATATTCCTTCTGTTTGCCTTCCACTTTGCATTTAAGCAGGTTGACAAACCAATATGAAAAAAAACCCAAAAACATTTCAATCTTTTTAAACTAGAGACTCTATGGTGATTTTTATCAATAGATGGTGCTTTATTTATTATTAGAGCCATCCAATTTGCCTTCATGAGAGATTTTTTTTCATTTAAATATACCATCAAGTCATTATAGAAACTGAATGAGGATCAGTAAAAGTTAATGATATTCAGAATGACTGAATGGTTCATGCTTTCCTATTTGAATACTCAAATATATGTAGGAAGAATTAGAATCAATGCAGGAAATATAATGCTGATTTTAATACAGTAGTTGCTTCTTAACTAGTATCTGCTCTTTTGGCATTTCCTGTCCATGGGTACCAATTATCTTCTAATATTTGTTATGGTTCATGCTTTTGAAACAGTTTTATCATGTAAATTTATTTTTCATAAAACAATGATTTTTAATGAAATGTACGTAAATAACAGTTCTGGAGTTGACTGAAGAAGACATAGGAATGAAATGCTGCTTTAATGGATATATATGTTTTATGTTCCCTGGAGATTATTTGAGACAGCTGGAAACTAGTCTGTAAAGGACAATAACAGAAGGGTTAAATTACAGTGGTGAATGATGTGTTGATACAGTATCTATAGATAAGGCTGAGAATAATACTTACTGTTTCTATCTCAAAACTGAAGATTGTGAGGTGTTTTCTACTGAAAGACTGGGGACTACCAGTTTTCTTTCTTCTCTGATGGTTTTTGATGTGAACAACTGTCCTCCAGAAATGACAGTGAGAGCAGGAAGCTCATTTGAATTAATGTGGGAGTAGCATTTGAGCTAAGATACCAAATGATGTGTTCTATTTTCAGCTCTGTTCTAATACAGCAGGCAAGTGGTTATCCTTAAAAGCTTAAGTTCTCTTTGCAGGTTCAGTATGACTCTATTCCCTGCACTCAAATTTTTATTTAAGGGGAGCAGACTAGCAGCCACCATTTCAGCTGCCTGATTGTGAGCCTTTCCTAGGCACACAAGTACACTAGAGTAACTGAGCCTTGAGGGCCTATCAGAGGTTATTCAGTTCCTAGGAGCAGAACTGTGGGCCCAGTCCCCATCCTTGATGTTATGATTTCAGTGGATTTTGCCAGGAGAAATTTTTTATGGCTCTGCAGAGCAAGCAGCAAAAACTGTTTCTAGGATTTCTGTGGAGCTTTTAGGTAATCTCAGACATGTTAGGTTCTTACACCTTGTACTTTAATTGTTTGCTGAATTGGAACCATAATCTGCTCTTGGATTAAGCCTCTTCTAACTTCTACCTAATCACTTATGTCATTGTCGAGAAGGAATTCCTAACTGAATGGAAGTGTGCTTGCATTACAAACATAGTTCTAGATCCCTAAGGATTGAATTATAGAGCTGTAGTCTTCAAACAGAGTTTTTATTTAAAAAAAAAAAAAAAAGGAAAAGTATTAGCTTCAAGAACATTTTAGTGAAAATACTGGGCTTTCACTGTGTGTGCTAAGACACTTGAATAAGTACAGATACACAAATATAGACAAACATCTCAAAACCTTTCCAAACTCTAACCTATTGTTTAAAAACTCCTGACCTCTACTCTTCCAAGAGCTCAGGTTGTAGCCTGCTTGTAGAGAGTATTATGACAGTAACCATAGTCGGTTAGTGTGATAAAGTGATAGAAAACTTGCTTGTGTCTTCTCTTACTGAAGACCATCTTTTTGTAGAGTCAGTGACTGTATCAGTGCATTAAGAAGCTGGGAATAGGATGTGCAGTCTGTTTCATGTTGCTTATTAACAAAAAAGTTAGTGAGCTAGTCATGGTGAAATGGTTTTCTTGTAATGCAGACTGGTTTCGTTTTAATACTTACTTGTGTGTAAATAATTAGTCCAGTAGTTTAATGTTTTCCAGCTAAAAGCTTCAGAATCAGGTTGCCAAATCAGCAAACATCCCTTTTTTTTTTTTTTTTTTTTTTTTTTTTTTTAAATAAAAAGTACTGTTGGGTCATAATCACGGCACACAAAGTGTGCATTTGAGTCATAGGAGATGGGAGTGCTCTTGCCTGATGCTAGCACTGACTCTTAACCCCACCTGCAGTTTCAGAGATGTGAACATCTATCCATGTTTTTAAAGAAGGCTGAGAGAGGAAGAGACAAGACTCAGTTAGTATTACTGTTGAAGCACCTATTTAAATGAACTGGAATATTTCAGTTTTGATGTGTCAGAAGTCTGAACAGAATTTCCCTGCTTGTTTCCTGGTGAGACACCTTACATTCCTCTTGTAATACTTTCAAAGAAACCTAGCTCTAGCAGGGGAAGCAAGGTAAAGATGCTGAGGGAATAAATGTGTAAAATCCGCTGCAGTGGACTGTAGTTCTCTGCCTGGGACTCCACTGAGACACAACTGTCCTTGGATTCTGAGAGCAGAAATTCCATTTGGTGTGGTACAGCAGCAGAGCTTTGTCTGCAAGCTGTACTCGAAGGTGAAAAACCTCCTGAAGCCCCAAAAATATATGATGCTAAACAAGGAAATGCCATGGCTTGTTGTACATGCTAAGCCAACCCCTCTTAATGACTAGGAAGGGTTGGAAAAATCTTCTTTAAACCAACACTCAGAATGTTTGTGCATGAAGTGCACTATATTTGGTTAGATAATATTTTTAATCATAGATAATGTTTAGATAATGTTAGATAAAGTAATTTCATGATTCAAAATGATTTTCACAGAACTTTAGGCTGAAGTGTGCTGCTGACTCCTTATGCAGTTGAGGTATGAGATAATGACAGCTCTTGAAGACTGAGAATTTTTATAAGCAGTTTTAAGTTTTTCACAAATGTCTCCTTTTTCTTCCTACTCCTAATTGAAATGAAAAAAAACCAAACAAACAACTGTTATTCTAAGCAGGATAAAATTGGCTTGTATGGTTATTGCAACGCAGAGTGAGACACTCGTCTAATAAACAGCAACCTTAATGGGTTTAAGATCAAGAAATGTGTTTCTGAACACTGGCAGTAATTGTGATAATGTTTGTAAACAAGAGGGGGTTTAGTCTTTATTGTTAGAAAACTAGCAGACTATTGGAAAATGGTTAGCCCTCTTCCCAACATAAAGATTATTTACCCCGAGTGCTTACACTGTGCCGGGGCACATAATTTTTGTGTCCAAATTCAGCGCATCCAAAGAGCTTTGTATTGAACGTGTTCATAGGGTAATGTGCAACCTATTGGCCTGGGCTGCCTGCAGCAGGTACTCACCCCGCTGCAGCGCCGGGGCAGCGCGCAGCACCCGGGCTGCCGCTGGCACCGGGGAGCTTCCCGGCG
>NW_009954107.1:728487-732663 GCF_000747805.2 Chaetura pelagica | reverse complement strand
CCCTTCCCGGCGCTGCCTGCGGGGCTGCGGGCGGGCAGGTGCGCGGGGCGGGCGCTGCTGCGGGCGGGGAGCCCCTTCCCTGCCCTGCGAGCTGCTGCCCAGCAGGTTGGCTGAGGAGCTTCTTCCCCTGGACTCTTCCACAACAGGGAGCTGCTGTGCATCTCGGCTTGCGCGAGAGAGGTACGCCTTGCCATAGACTTGTTTCCATCTTGTAGCGCAGAGCGGAGCAGCACTTAACGCCAGAAATAGGGTTCTTGGGGTATCTTCGCGTTTAGAGGATGACTTTGGTCAGTGGCTTGTTGGGAGTGGTTGCTGAATTAATTGATCTGACCGCCTTTTCATTAAATATTTCAGTGTGATGTTCCATATGGCTGCTGATTCAGTAGTGTGTTTCTGATAGGTGATAAAATGGTAAGCTGGCCTTTTCTACTAAAACGAAAGGAATTTTTGTTTGTTTGTTTTTCTTTGTGCTTTTTACCGTCAGGATAGCGCAGGAGATAAAACATTGTAGAACTTGAGCTTATTTTAAAAGCCTTAAACCACTGAGTTCATCATCAGTGGAATTCATGCATTGTGTTCAGCTTCAATGTAACTAGATTTAAATTGTCCAACTGCTGCTGTGCAGTATGTAGGTCATAATAAAAAGCAGCTTTTTCACCGGCTTTCAATGGACTGCATGCCCCAGTGCTGTGGTTGATTAGTTTGTGGTACTTGTACTGTTAAGAGTAGTGGTGTTGCAGCCAGCTCACACCTCCTTTTTTGAAGATATGGCACATACCGTGCTAGGCAGAGCACAACACACCCATTGTGTCCCTCCGTTTGGCGTTCAGCAAGAGGAAGGAAACCAGAACTCCACATGGAGCACAAGCACATTAATAGCACAAGATGGTTAAACTTTTATTGAACAATCTCAGTGATTCAGAGGTAGGCAAGAGAAGGCAGAGAAAATACACACATGGAGAGAAATGTCAGGGAGTAGTTGAAACGGGAGAGGTGACTTCTGATTGAGACTGTTACTGCTGGAGCTTTTCAGTGCAAAATTAGTTGTTCTGAATAGTTCTTTATCACAACACATCTGCTTTAAAAATGAAAACTGTAGTTAGAACTAGGGCAATAAGAGCACAATCCCCCAGGACAGATAACATTTATAAGAAAAGTAGCATTTTATGAACTGCCAACTCTGTTCTCAGTGAGTAATACAATTTCTGCATTAGCTAATCCTGAAATGCAATAGGTTATTCTGACAATTGAAGTGAAGATTCTGATTCACCTTGCATCTATGGAAAATCAATTTATATAGTGGTCTTAACTCTTATTTAATAATTCTGCATATTTAAATCACACTAAGATGAGCCGTTTGTTTGAACAGTTGACTGGGCATGAAATCAAGAATTTGAGGTCTGGTATGTTTATAGTTAAATTAGTAACCAATGTCCTGTAATTGGGACCCAAATTCCAATGTGTTATTTCTGTGTATACATATATCCTGCAAAGGTATTTGAACAAGCATGTTCAGCAACCATCCCCCAAATGAGACATTGCATTAGGAAGCAGCGATATATAAATTAATTTCAACTAGGCATTTTCTCCATTAGAAAAGCTACATCTTATTTGAATCATTCCAGGATTTTGTTATTCACTGGTTACACACCCCAATTTCTTTTTCTATGCGTCTGTATAGGGGTCACACAGTAAGTTGTTTAGAGAACTGCTTTCATCCATGTTCTCTAAAGTGGAATGTACACTTACAGCATTGTACTACATGAATATGTATGACTGAGTCTGTAATTATTATGAAAATTATAATCAAGCAGAGCTGGCATTTCCTATAAGGTGTTTTGAGCCTCTAACAAAGAAATAGCAAGCTTTTGTTCTAACAATTATATGGATACAACAGTATGAAAAAAGTGAAGGATTTTGCAGTTCGAAGTGGACATAATCTTGCTATGGTGTAAGAATTATGAATTTATGGTGTAAGAAAATAAGTGAAGACTAGCTATGGCTAGTCACTAAACAGTCAACACCCATTGAGTGCCAGTAGGTGTCTTATTAGTCTCTATATTCAGTAGCATTGTACTACATGAATATGTATGACTGAGTCTGTAATTATTATGAAAATTATAATCAAGCAGAGCTGGCATTTCCTATAAGGTGTTTTGAGCCTCTAACAAAGAAATAGCAAGCTTTTGTTCTAACAATTATATGGATACAACAGTATGAAAAAAGTGAAGGATTTTGCAGTTCGAAGTGGACATAATCTTGCTATGGTGTAAGAATTATGAATTTATGGTGTAAGAAAATAAGTGAAGACTAGCTATGGCTAGTCACTAAACAGTCAACACCCATTGAGTGCCAGTAGGTGTCTTATTAGTCTCTATATTCAGTAATCTTTCCATCCTGCTTTTCTCCCTTTGTCTTTTTTTCATCTCAATTCCCAGCCTCCCTCTGTTTTCTTACTGTCCCTTTGACAACATCTGATCCCTTCTGAGCTATTTGTAAATCAAATCAGTGGCTGTCCATAATGGCCATGGAGATGCTGCAATAGAATCTGGTGTGGAGGAAGAATTTAAATGAGTTAGAGGTAAGAAAAAGCAGCTAAGTGAATAGTGTATCCAGTATGTACTGATTCCACACATAAGGCATAAAGGTGTAGATTTGGGTCATCGATGTGGAAATCAAACGGGCATGGAGGGAGAGGAACATTTTTCAGCTCATGATGAACTGATGTGTACTTAGAAGGTTTACAAGAAGATCTTGATAATAATATGACATGGGACAAACTGGGTGTTTCTGCATTGGAAAGGATGACATCAAGTTCCAATTGAAGACTGAAAGTTTTTCAGGTTTCAGTGGAGCAAAGTTTCTATTGAGGTGATTAGACACAATTTGAAGGTCTGTAGTTTAAGCAAAGTCAGACTCTATCTTGGTCAGTAGTGGTGGAAATAACACTGGCTGTCATGCTTTAACATTACAGTCACTTCAGGCATTTTTTTATAGATAACCTTTGAAGGTGACTCTGAGCCCATGTGTTACAGGATACTAACAAAGCAAAAACAGGCAAGTGAATCCTAAAACATGGTATCATAGTAGCAGGTCAAATAGTAAAATAAGTGAGAGAACAGGATGAGCAAAGAAGTTAGAATCAAGTGGTGTAACAGTTTTTCTGTATGTTCAGCTTTGAGCGGAGAGTGATAAGCATCAAACAGCCATGCTGTCTGTGGAGCACAATAACCTCAGGAGAAAGCTAGAGTGGAAATGTGCTATCTAACCTCAACCTAGGGACTATTCTCTTTATACTTATGTATATATGATCAACCTGTAAGTAACAATACAGATGACATGTGCCCAGAGAGCACACTCAGGTATCAAATTAGAGTATATTGTATTATATTACACTGTGGAACAGCCGAATGTGACCTATATCAGAAGGATCAGGTATTGAATATAATACACCAATATTAAGGTTGCGTCTGGAGTGGGCAAATTGCATCACATGTGACCTTGGAAAAATATTTCTGCTCCAGTGACGCTGTCTGTGCAAACATGGAAATTGAAGTTGACAATTCCTGCTTGTTTGTAATCTAGAATTTTACAAATGTATACTTCAGTATTGTGTCCTACTACTCTAATATTAATCCTGATATTAATCCTTTCCTATCTCAGTATTTCAGTATTGAATTAAGCATGTTACTGTATTGCCAGTTTGTATCTTCTTCCTTTATTGTTCTATGTAGTGTATAGCTTCCTATTTGAGACATGACTGTACCATAGATTATTCCTTTGTGTTCATTTTTCTTCAAATAGTGTGGCATCTTTTCCTGAAAGTGTTTTAACAAAAGCTGACCTTCCTGAAATTATGAAGCCTCTTAATGTTCTAGGGTGAAAACAAAAGCTAAAATGACTTTCAAAGGCACTGATGTAATGGAAAACCTCATGTGAGGGAGGGATAATGGAGAGAAGTAAATACTTTAAAAGGCAGCATGTATCTTTGAGTAAAAGCACGCTGGATGACCACGCTCTAGATCTATGCCTGCTTTCAGGTTTTTTGAAGCATGAAATATATTTTTCTGTTCAGATGTATTGTTCCATAACTGTGATACATCATAGCTAATGCTGCTGTAAAGCAGGAAATTCCAAAGATGGAGTCCTTTCTTCTGTTATTTCTAACTTCTTTCC